>NC_045994.1:8404717-8637104 GCF_010909765.2 Amblyraja radiata | reverse complement strand
AGAGAGAGAGAGAGAACAAGGTTAAGGAGGAGAGAGATTAGTGGGGAGTGGGACAGAGGTGGTTGTAGGTGAAAGGGGATGGGAAATGGGCGGAGAGGTAGTTAATGAGAAAGGAAGGGGGCGACAAATCAGGTTGTTAGACAGAATGGATGGAGAAAGGACCTAAGGTAAATAAATGTTAGAGGCAGAGAGGGGAAGGAGAATGGGAGGGGGGAGTTGAGGTGAAAAGAAGGTCACCATGGAAGTAATCAAAAGGAGAGAATATAAAAGAGGAGGGTGTGTAAGAGAAATGAGACAAATAATGGAGAGGCAGAGGGGTCGAGATGAAGGAGAGGGGGAGAGGTAAAGAATGAACTAATAAGAAAAAAGGTAAATGAGAGGAGGGAATTGTCAGGGTAGAAGACTGGAAGAATGGGGGAAGATTTGAACATTATTTTTCCCATCAGAAAATCATCCAAAGTCAACCATCCATCGTCAAAGGATGGGCGTCTGCAGTAGAGCAATGGTGGATTTGATTTCAATGTCTGGCTTCATGGCAAAGGTATGGAAAGTGGCCTATGTTTTCCAGGGTACATGTAGTAGGAAGTAGAATCTAATAGTGAGGTTAATGATTTAATCAGCTGTGATGCCCCAGCTTACAAACCCTGGACTAAAAATGTATCACTTACTATCCAACCTCAAGTGCAGAGTGGGTATGTGAACATGGTACAAGAGACTTAACACACTCATATCTATCTACACTCAATTCTACTTTGTGAATTAGGCATTCATCTTTTTTATTGAAGAAGTAGAAAAAACATGTATTACTTGTTTCAGTGCCAGATGATCACGTGCAGACTTGCTTGAGATAATGCCCACCTCCAGGTTGGTTCACACGATTTGGAGCATTACCAAGAAAATGAGATCACATAGTTCTAAGAACAATTGTAGGTCACTTCTGAAAACAATAGATTTTTGTCTAATGCTATGCTAGACTGGGACTCCACTGAGGTAAATCCCATTACACATCTATATTTTTCTGCCCATTAGACTGTGGCATCAACCCACCCACATGATTATAGCCCTGGCCCATTGGAATTCCTGAAGCCTCAGCCTATCAAACTCTGATGGCCCCAAACCCTTTAAGGGTCTGACCATTACAAAACAGGCAGAAGTAGTTCAAATGCCCATTTGCGAAAGGCAATATATTTGTATTTGTATACATTGTAATGTATTTGCATACAATGGGTAAGCAAGCAACAGTGTCACAGTGGCCATTCCATTCCAATAGACTCAATCTGAAACGTCACATTCTGCCAGATAGGCCTGTCCAAGTCTTCCAAAGTTACTGCCTGAACTGCTGAGTTACTCCAGCACATGATGTCTTTTTTTGTAAATCAGCATCCGCAGTTCTTTGTGTCTAGTTTTCCAAGGAATTTTTTGCTCTCATGCGGGTGATCTCTTCCCATGTCAGATCTTCCAAAAGAGTATCTGTTTTGGGATACTCATGCTGGGCATACAGCCTGCCCAATGGATGTAACCAGATGTAATTAGTGCGTCCTTCAGGTCTAAGCCTCAGAAGCATATAGGAAGGTATGATTTGCAACATCGCAGTTGAATTAATTTGTAATTCTCTGTGTCGTTTATATCTGTGTACAAAATATGCCATTTCTCGTAATCCCTTTCCATATAAGGAAATCTCGAGTATAAATCGATCTCTCTTGAGTATCGGGGTGGCACGGTGGTGCAGCGGTAGATTTGCTGCCTTACTGCACCAGAGACCCGGGTTCGATCCTAACTATGGGTGCTGTCTGTACGGAGTTTGTACAGTCTCCCCGTCACCGCATGTGTTTTCTCCGGGAGCTCCGGTTTCTTCCACATTCCAAAGACCTATGGGTTTGTAGGTTAATTGGCTTCAGTAAAATTGTGCTTTGTATGTGGGACGACGGATGGCACAATGGGCTAAGTGTTCGGCTGGCAACCGGAAGGTAGCCGGTTCGAAACCCGCTTGGAGTGCATACTGTCGTTGTGTCCTTGGGCAAGACACTTCACCCACCTTTGCCTGTGTGTGAATGTGTGTGAATGTGTGTGAGTGACTGGTGGTGGTCGGAGGGGCCGTAGGCGCAGATTGGCAGCCACGCTTCCGTCAGTCTGCCCCAGGGCAGCTGTGGCTACAGAAGTAGCTTACCACCCCCGAGTGTGACTGAGGAGTGAATGAATAATGCGATGTAAAGCGCCTTGAGTATTAGAAAGGCGCTATATAAATCCCATCCATTATTATTATTATTATTAGGATAGTGCTAGTGTGCTGGGATCGCTGGTCGGCGCAGACCCGGCTGTTTCCGTGCTGTATCTCTAAACTAAACTAAAAATAAACTAAAAATGCAGGAGTTCAAGTGCAACAATCTGAAATAATAACAGAAAATGCTGGAAATAATCATCAGATCCAGAGCATGTAGGAAACCGAGTTAATGTTTCACTGGGTCTGTTGTGTTTAGAACTTTATCAATCCTTTGCCTTTGGATTTCTGTGTGATATCAATTACTTTGACTTCAAAAAATATTTGTGTATTTTTTTGTTTCTTCAATATTTTATTTCCTCTTTTTGTCATCATGAACACAATGGAGTTGCTTTGCGCATGTCCTTGTGTCACAGTTGTAAGTATCAACTATAGAAGAGGGAGATTTGTACATATTGTAGCCCTTCAGTGTACTGGGGCAGTAGCCATTTTCAAAGATGAGATATTGATTGGTGATTCTTGGATCTTATGCTTTCTCCCTTTCATCTTGTGCAGGCTACAAAAATGGTGACTGGATTATGTACTGTAGAAACAATACTGATATTGATCAGTTCTCTCCTACACCGTTATAGGTCTAGACATTGGAGACGGTTATAGTGTACAAACTGGACAAGATGATGCAACATTACATTTCTCACATTTTACTGCCTATGGCCAGAGTCCCTGCCTCACAGGCGGCCATGATAACTAGAGTGTAGATGTCTGAGGAAGGAAGGATGAAACATGTTATTATTACTCATATTCTCTCATATTCAGACCAACATGTAACGAGAGCACAGAACTTTCAAAATGAACACTAGCTGCTGTTCAACCCAGGGGGAAAGCACCGTTCAATGAGAAATTGCCCAGAGAATCTTCAAGGGCCTGGCATCCATTTAACAAACTTCATCGTCTCTGCCAACTACCAACTATGCCAGAACGTGACACAACATTATCAGTTATACTGGCTGACAATGGATGTAAACGGCAAATAAAACAAGTCATTTTTCATATCTACTTACATTTTCAGAGATTTATAACAAAGCTGCTTGAATTGAATCAGGAAAGTTAATGGTCAATCTCACTTTAAGATATAAATCCTCACGTCCCTTGCTTTTTGTGAACTTTATCCTCGTTATCGTTCCACGCACTTTGTCGCGGTGTCTCCCGTGTCGCTGCAGTCTGCTTTCTAGAAGGCTACTCCCTCAATTAATGTGTTAGCAGATGGTCTTGCAGTCTGATGAGAAGCCCTTGCCCTGGAAGGTTCAGTTTCTCCCAGCCAGGGATGAAGCAGTCTGGAAGGGTTGGCTGCAAGGAGCAGGTGAGCATGCTGATTCACAGGTTGTGGTGCCAGGTGACTTTGTGCTGAGTCTTTGTTCCACACCTGATTCCTTATGCCATGTGCTAGACTCTAGCCCACTGGCCAGTGCTGGACACATATCCCTTTTCTGAATATTTTGATTCCTCATGCAGCTGACCACTGAAAAGGAGTGTGACAGAATGAGAAATGTTGCTATTCTTTTTATTCTTCAACTCCCAACTCTCTCCAGTATCACTTCGATTTCTTTCCCTCCCCTGCTGCCTCTTCCTCTCTCAGCTATGACCCCCGTGGCTCCTCCAACTCAATTGTTCATTGTCTTCTGAGAAGGAAGATGAATGGGGAGATCATCTCGTGCCTCTGCTTAAACCTTGCAAAAATAAAACAAGGGATAGCAGGACTTACAAGATGTGGCATCCATGCAGTATCTAAATGCACGAGGAGGAGGTGGAGCCATCTTGGGGAACGGCTGCTAACCAGCAGCCGTCCGTTTAATTCACTTTAATTTGTAGTTCTAGTGAGTCCTGTGTTTTGTTTGTGGGAGAAATAGACTTTTTAATGTGGGGGGAAGGGGGTAACTATATTTCTAGGTCCCTACCTGGTCGGTGAGGCAGCTTTTTCTCCGGGCTGCCCCGTCGACCCATCCTCGTGGCCTACCAGCAGGCGTGGAGCGCCGTTTCCTGGCAGGGACCGCCCAGCACTTCGGCTTCGGTGGCGGCACAGCGCTGGAGCGCTATCGCGGAGCGGAGCGGGCGATGCCTTGCCTGGGTCGCCGCGCTGGATCGACGCGCTGGAGCTCCGGTGAGCTGTGACCGCCGAGTTCAACACCTCCGGGCTGCGGGTCTGCGGAGCGGAGCGGGCGGCGCCGACTTCAACATCGGGAGCCTGGGAGCTCCAAACCGGCGCGGCCTTGTCGGCTTCGGAAGCCGCGGTCTCCGGTAAGGAAGCGGCCGTTCCAGGTGGCCCAGCCGCTGAGAGGACTCTCCCGACGCCGGGGCAACAGCACCCGGCGAGAACGGCCAGGAACATCGGGCCTCCGTAGAGGCAATAGCGGAGGCCTCAATAGGCCTGACTTTGGGAGAACTGGGGATGGGGACTGGACATTGTGCCTTCCCCCACAGTGGTAACCATTGTGGGGGGATGATTTTTGTGTGTAAGTGATTATTTTAGTTTGTGTCCAAGATGGCTGTCGGAAGGGAGAGTGTACGCTGGCGCGGTTTAGCTGCCGCTGCTCTCTCTTCACATTGTGTTTTTGATTTTTTTGTCTTTGGATCGAATTCTGTCTTTAATTTGTGTATTGGTGATGTCTTTATTATTTATTTTACTCCGATTATATGTTTTTTTACTCTTGTTAAATTCTGTAAGGTGTCCTTGAGACTTTTGAAAGGCGCCCATAAATAAAATGTATTATTATTATTATTATCTCCCTGATGCCTCTGATGCTGTGCACTGCTAAGGAATTTAGGACCGACACTGAGAACAGAATGAAACGATGAAGCAACAACCTGGAAGGCTTTGGGCCCTGCCTGCTCATCCAGCCCAGTTTGGCTTTGTGGCATCTCTTGCCTATCTGCCTCAGTATGTTTATTTCCTGTTTGATGAGACACTCCTCCAATGCTTGATCCCTCGTGGGACACTCATCCAATGCTTGATCCCTCCCTCCTGTCTGAAGATGATATGGTGGTGCTTTTGTGTGAGAGTGATTCGTGGTGGTCTCAAGACAATATCATTTTGAGAGAGTGTGTGTGTGTGTGTGCATGTACAAGTCATTGTGACTTACACCTAACTGTACAGTCTCATGGGAGCCCTGCATCATGGGATCTGCCACCTCACCTGGACAACTGGAAGTGGTGCAGTGTGAGGAACCAAGTTGAACTGTCCTACTCCCAAGGAGCTACTCTGCCCTCCCTTGTTCACCCTTGAGCATATTTCTGCAACCATATGCTTCCTGGGTAGTATGCTTTAAAGCTGATGCCTTTTTGGGACTAAAGCAAAGTGTGTACTGATATACTAAATTGCAACGAGTGTCTTGTTAACCAATGCAGATCCCAATTATCTTATAACTACACGTTTGAAAAACATGCCATACTGTTCTTCTGGCTGTTGCTTTCAGCCAATTGTTCTTTTTTGTGTGGGTAACATGACCATTGGTGCTGAATGTGCCAGATATTTTGAACACCAAATATGCCAAGTCTAATGTGATCTGGTCACTGTCATACTGCTGTCTGTCTGTGAGAGCTTACTCTGTGCAAATTGACTATCATGCTTTCTACATCACAACTGGTGACTAAAGTATCTGAAAGCTGTCAGGTACTTTTGAATCATCAAAGTTGTGAAAGGTGTTATATAAACTGAAGTGTCTACTGTATATATAACACGCACTGTGCTTAAATAACACTTCAGTGGCGCCAAGTGGCACAACAAAGAACTACAATAGAATCACATCAAATCTTTGGTCTGTGGTCTGATGGGGGAGTGGGAACACTTTATTAACATTTTGAAATCCATCCTAATTGAGACATACTGTCGAGAACCCAGTATTGAAGACTCCAAGATCTTTATTTTATTACAACTGTAATTACACCGCAGAACTCAAAGT
This sequence comes from Amblyraja radiata, assembly GCF_010909765.2. Lineage (NCBI taxonomy): Eukaryota > Metazoa > Chordata > Chondrichthyes > Rajiformes > Rajidae > Amblyraja > Amblyraja radiata. Next base: position 8,630,930 of record NC_045994.1, on the reverse strand, counting down.
ATAGGACAATTTCCTATTTAAAATGTAATATATCCAGTTTACTCTCACTGACTCAAGAGCTTTAGTAGATGAACAGACGTACTCAGTAATTTAATAAACACCCTGATTATTAATGATATATCAATGAGGACATTGGAACAAACACACATACTATTTGAGTCACCCTCAGCCAGAATAGCAAAAATGCAACTATGTACATTTACTTCAAACTTGCCGGGAGTTTATTTTTTTATAGTGAACAGTTCTGATATAAGGTTATTGACCGACAACAGCTTCTCACCATCTCCACATGTTCCCTGACCTCCAGTATCCTCTTTGCTTTCAGATTTCTTGGAGTTGTCAACTTTTGCACCTTACAGTTCCAATACGTTATTTTATTTTATCCTCTCTCTAAGCATCGTTATTAACTATGTTTAAGAAGGAACTGCAGATGCTGGATAAAATCGAAGGTGGACAAAAATGCTGGAGGAATTTAGCGCTTGAGGCAGCACCTATGGAGCGAAGGATATAGGCGACGTTTCAGGTCGAGACCCTTCTTCAGACTCCATAGATGCTGCCTCACCCGCTGAGTTTCTCCAGCATTTTTGTCTACCTATCGTTATTAACTAGATAGCATTGCAGGCTTTATATCAGCTAGACAATTCTGGTCTCCACACTATCACAGATATTTCCTTTCTTCTCTCCATCCCTTCACCTCTCTGTAAGTTTAGACCAATTTTTTTCGCACTTGTCCAGTCCTGATGAAGGTTGCTTATCTGAAATGTTAACATAGAAACATAGAACATAGGTGCAGGAGTAGGCCATTCGGCCCTTCAAGCCTGCACCGCCATTCAATATGATCATTGCTGATCATCCAACTCAGTATCCTGTACCTGCCTTCTCTCCATACCCCCTGATCCCTTTAGCCACAAGGGCCACATCTAACTACCTCTTAAATATAGCCAATGAACTGGCCTCAACTACCTTCTGTGGCAGAGAATTCCACAGATTCACCACGCTCTGTGTGAAAAATGTTTTTCTCATCTCGGTCCTAAAAGATGTCCCCCTTATCCTTAAACTGTGACCCCTTGTTCTGGACTTCCCCAACATCGGGAACAATCTTCCTGCATCTAGCCTGTCCAACCCCTTAAGAATTTTGTAAGTTTCTATAAGATCCCCCCTCAATCTTCTAAATTCTAGCGAGTACAAGCCGAGTTAACTTTATTTCTCTCTCCATAGATGCTGCCTGGCCAGCTGAGTGTTTCCAGTACTTTATTTTAGATTTCTAGCACATTTGCTTTCTAATTATTACATGATTAAAAATCTCTTCTTTCAGTCCATGTCTCATGCAAGTTTATTGAAACTGCGGTTTTCACTGAAGAAAGTAAACTTCAAACAGGGGTGATGATGCAAGTCACTATGACGTGCCTTTCTGAATGACCTGGCTTAAAATATATCATGTCTTCCTAAGAAACTGCATAGGAAATAACCTTTTAACACAACCCACGGGATAATAAACCACCTTTACCTTTGTACAGAGTCAGGTACTGAGAACCTTCATGAATCTCCCACATTGGTCTCTGAACTTCTGAGCACAGAACAAAACATTTATTTTAACCTAGGTACACAAAATTGCTGGGGAAACTCAGCGGGTGCAGCAGCATCTATGGAGCGAAGGAAATAGGCGACGTTTCGGGCCGAAACACTTCTTCAGACTGATGGGGGGTGGGGGGGGGGGAAAGAAAGAAGGAAAAGGGGAGGAGGAGGAGGAGCCCGAGGGCGGGCGGATGGGAGGGTGGGAGGAGACAGCTAGAGGGTTAAGGAAGGGGAGGAGACAGCAAGGGCTAGCCAAATTGGGAGAATTCAATGTTAATGCTATAAGGACGCAAGGTCCCCAGACGGAATATGAGGTGCTGTTCCTCCAATTTCCGCTGTTGCTCACTCTGGCAATGGAGGAGACCCAGGACAGAGAGGTCGGATTGGGAATGGGAGGGGGAGTTGAAGTGCTGAGCCACCGGGAGGTCAGGTAGGTTATTGCGGACTGAGCGGAGGTGTTCGGCGAAACGATCGCCCAACCTACGCTTGGTCTCACCGATGTATATCAGCTGACATCTAGAGCAGCGGATGCAGTAGATGAGGTTGGAGGAGATACAGGTGAACCTTTGTCGCACCTGGAACGACTGCTTGGGACCTTGAATGGAGTCGAGGGGGGAGGTGAAGGGACAGGTGTTGCATTTCTTGCGGTTGCAACGGAAAGTGCCCGGGGAGGGGGTGGTGCGGGAGGGAAGGGAAGAATTGACGAGGGAGTTGCGGAGGGAGCGGTCTTTGCGGAAGGCAGACATGGGGGGAGATGGGAAGATGCAGACATGGGGGGAAGAGGTTATTTTAACCTCTTTGTCCAGTGTATTTCACTGGTGGTCCTGGGACTAAATGGAGACAGACTGAAGGCAACACAGACGCCTACGGACTCCATATATGGCCATAATGGAGGGATAGTTTCCAAAGACCCCATTCCCACAGCAGCACACAGGAACCCGAGCTCCATATCCAATGTATTTGGAGACTGGTGGTGGAAGCTGTGAAGTGCAGGCAGATAAATATTTGATAGATCAAGAAATAGAGGGGCATAGGGAAAATCGCACAGATGTGTAGTTGAGGTCAGCCATTATCATATTACGATCATATTAAAGAGTACATCTCCCTGAAGAGTTATGGAAAGAAAAAGTGCACTTATGGCCCTTCAGGGCTGGCCACATGACTGGCAATCATACTGCCATCACCCTGAACATTCAGCTCCTCTGCATCAATGCCATGTTGTGTACCTAGGAGCTTGAACAACTTCTTAGTCTTCCTTCATCAATGCCCATCTTATTTTATCTCCTGCAAGGTGGGAAACAAGATATCCTCTCTGTTGCCTCTTCGATTCATTTGCTTGTTGCAGACGCCGAGGGGTATTAAAGATGAGCTAGCACCTGGATGATCAGGGGAGCCCTGCACAACCATCTAGAGCAGGTATCATTTCAACATTGTAGAAACAAAGAACTGCAGATGCTGGTATGCACCAAAGATAGACACAAAGTGCTGGAGTAACTCAGCAGTTCAGGCAGCATCTCTGGAGAAAAAAAAAGGATGGGTGACGTTCCAGGTCAGAGACTGAAGAAGGGTCCCGACCTGAAATGTCACCCATCCTTTTTCTCCAGAGATGCTGCCTGACCCGCTGAGTTACTCCAGCATTTTGTGTCTATCATTTCAACGATGTCTGCTGTGGGGTTCATAACCATGATTATCAATTGCAATGTCCAGAGTTTACTAAACCATCATTTTGAAACGTTGAAACCAAGAATTAAAATCACCAGTTACAACCAAATAGTTTCTGCAGCTATATGTGCAAGTTGAATATTGCAAGTTCTCATTTTGATCTTGCCAATTCAACAAAAAGCTTTACATTTGAGAGGCATATTTTGTCCAGAATCAAAAAATGCTGACTGATGTCCTGCTTCCACAAATGGAACACAAAAACCAGAAAGCAGTCGGAAAAGAAAATATTTACCGCCTCAAATATTTACCTCCTCAGGATTCATCGTAAAGAAAAATTGCCTTCTGGGGATGACATTTCTCACCAAATCAACATCAGTCCACTCATTTCCCCAAATGCAGGTCTCTCCATTAGAAACAGCTGATGTCAGTACACTTGTTTTTCTGATTGGCAGCTTCATCAGAAAGAAGAAACTAGTTTTGCGCGAGTGCAGTCCACACCCAGAAAATGTGGATGATAACAGATATACCAACTACATCATTCACTAGCTGCCTTGTTTTTCAAATACAACACGACTACCCCAATGGCCATGTTATTGAACGTTGAGATCCTGTTGAAGATCCATTTCAATCATAAGAAATGCTTTGACTAATTGAGGCATTCAAGTAGGTATAACTGCCAATGCTGTATCTGATTGAGTGGAAGATGGACATCAAGTCGCTCAGTTCTCTTTACACCGTGCCGTCCTTAACTGCTGACGTAACCAACACAAACACTCAATGTCAGGAAGAAGACATTACCAATCTCATGTCGATATAGTCATCACAGTGCGCTTGCCTTCCATCTAAGGCCAAGAGCAAAGTGAACCATTGTATAAAGGAGCAAATAATCTGAAGGTGAACATTCCACTTGTGCCATCTCTATTTGTAGCCATCTCTGTGACTCCTATAATGCAAGCCTTGACAGTAGTTAGGATTTCACTAATAAAAATGTTTTCATATTAGTCTCAGTGCTTTTTCCCAAGATGGTTACCGTAGAGTTTGTGGTAGATTGAACCCTTGCCTGGAGGAGGTAGCAATCAGGTGGCCTTGAAGAACAATCAGAAGCAGCTCCAACTTATTCTGGTGAGGGTTTCTACTTTCTTTGGGTTGTTAAGCGGTAAGGCAAATTCAGGGTCAAGGGTGCCAGCTGAGGGAATCACTTCGTGTAATTCGGAGTGGCCAAAATATTCTTCTTCCAGAAAGCCAATTAGCAATCTCGGACAACAGGTGGCCTTGTAAGCCGGCATGGCTGCCATATTGCATTGAAACCGGTGCCAATCAATGATTCCAGTCCTGTGATGGCAGTGAGCTGAGCCTTTAGTAGATGGAAGTGTTGGGCCTAGGCACTAGATGACCTCCATCTGGGCTGACCAACCAACAGAGCATGGACACATCTATGCTTGTTACCAAAGAGAAGCCAGATACTTTCCCACAGGCTAGATTGTGCTGGATTTCAGCTGAAAGCTATGCAAAAGTTGGACTGTTCTACGTTTCTGTCAGTTCGGACACCACACCAAACATATCCATATGTATCTGCAATTGCTCGTAGGTTAGTCTATCAGAGTCCTCATTTGAGACCTCCAGAGCTGAACTAATGTTATTCCTTACTCCCCTGTATTCACGCAGTAATCTCTCTTGCTCTCAAGTCCAGGTGCAGTTTGCTTGGTTCGTATGTCACATGATGAAAAGCAACACACTCGACACTACCCTCCCCATTCAGTGAGGTGTCAGGTTTAGTTTCGTTTAGAGATATAATGTGCAAACAGGTGCCGACCAGCGATCACTCGTATGCTAGTTCTATCCTACAATTAACAGAAGCCAATTTTTACCTACAAAACTCCGCATCTTTGGAATGTGGGAGGAAACCGTAGTAGCCAGAGAAAACCCACGCGATTTCAGTTAGAATGTACAAACTCCGTACAGACAGCACCCATCCTCAGGATCAAAGCGGGTCTCTGGCACTGTAAGGCAGCAACTCTACCACTGCACGCTACAGTGCAAGTGCCAACTTCTAAACTGGAATGTGGAGTTGTCAAGCACAATGATAGTGTTTTCCCCATCTTACTCACCATGGTAAGGGCACAATTAAGAAGGGTGTTTCCAAAGAGTTAATAAAACAAGGGAAGGATCTTAAAAACGAAAAATTAACAAAATGTGTTCTGTCTGCTTTGAATTGAGGCTTTCCAGGGTTCATTGAAGTACTGATGATTATCATTTCCAACTCCTCTCCTGTGCTGGAAGAGGCATCTCCCCAATTACTCTAGATCAGTGGTTCCCAACCTTTTTTAGTTCATTGACCCCTTGGGCTCTTTAATTTTTCTGTGGCCCCCCCGGACATTATTAGCGGAAAAAAAGTGGCCCCCTTCATTGAACCGGTGGCCCCCTAAATCCCCAAATTTTTCTGTGCCCCCCTGAAATTTGCCATGTATGGCCCCAGGTTGGGAATCACTGCTCTAGATGACCAGCTGGAACTGAAATGTATGGATGTGTGAATATTGTAGAGTTGGTTCCATCAGAAGGTACTTTTGGGTGCAAACACTTTGCTGGATCTAATGAGTCAGGTTATGGGATTTTCTCAGCATTGCAATAAAATACATGGCAACTCACTCCTGGAAGCTACTGCTCTTTCGGCTTTTAACCAACACTGTTTAATTTTCGCACAGAGCTGTCTCTGGGAGCCCTTGGTGCAAAGTAGCTCTTCTGCTCTCAACCTTGCAGGTTTGTGTCTCTGATCTGATGGCCTACGGCCCACCGGCTGAAGGTCCGAGGCAGCCATAGAGGCTCCAGGTTACTTCCACAACAGGAATGACAATGTGTGGTCCGTCTCCTATAAGAGCTGGAGCCCTGACATTATTTAACACAAGATCAAGATGGGTGGTACTGGTTAGATAACTAGTTGCTGCAGAAAAACTAAGGCACAATACATTTAGATAGCGTCAGAGGTACAGAGACATACAGAGTGGAAGTAGGCCTTTTGGCCCAACCTGCCCACACTGACCAACATGTCCAATCTACACTAGGCCCAGCGGCCTGCATTTGGTCCATATCCCTCTAAAGTTATCCTATCCATGTATTGCCCATATGTTTCTTAAATGTTGCGATTGTACCTACCTCAACTACCTCGTCGGGCAGCTCATACCATACGCCCACCACCCATTGTGTAAAATAAATACCCCCCATCTTTCCCTTCTCATCTGAAACCTATGTCCTCTGGTTCTCTATACAGTCGCACAGAGATGTGTACAGTCTTGCTGAAAACCTTTATCCAACGATACTGGGAGACAAAGAACAAGCATTCCGAAGCATGTGAGTAAAGGACATTTTTTTAGGGCAAAATAATTTCTTGGCTTATCTACCAATAAGTTTTAACGTAAAGATGATGGCAGAACATGGGGATTTGGGCTGTATGTGCATCTGAGCTCCTGCAGTTTTTCTAAATCAATTCAAATGTTTTACCAAGGTTAAAAATTGATATAATTTGTGGGTAACCATGGAAACAATGTATGTAGCCATTGCTACAGACTCTGAATGATTCTTTTGCCCAGGCTCCGTCAATCAATTGAACTAAAATGTTCCAGCAATGGTAGCCAGGGGAACCATTGTTGAGAAGGTTCACCAGCACTGTGCAAATGTTGCCATTTTAGGTCTCACGGATGTCACATTGCATTCATGTCTAGCACTCTGCAAGTGCTAACACAGACCTTCACCGAACTGACTTGTCCTGTTCTCATTGGAAGATTGAGTCTTCCATTGCTTGTGCCTTTTATACATCGGTGAATTCATCTGTGGTCAACAGCCGGAGAGTTTGGTTTGTTTCCGGCTGACAAGTTTTCTTGCTAAAATTGAAGATCCTGGTTTGCACACATCATTGAGGCAGGCACATCTCAAAGACATGGTCACATGCAACTACATGAACTCTCAGGTGCCAAAAATGTATAGTTTAAAGCACGTGCAAATCTTCCGTTGTAAGTGCTCCGCTCAACGTGTCAGGAAAGGAAGCAGGTGTCCTTTGAACATGCAAATAAGGGGTTGAGCATCTATTTGAAGTCCCCTGGTCCTTGACTGGTTTTCTCTGAGACAGCCGGTATCATTATGAGCTACACTCAGGGAAACCAGGCCACACTGACATCAGAGTACACGATCTGAATGTGTAGTTGAGATAAGTGTTGCTTCTCATTAAATGAAATAATTCGCAGCACTCCTCTCATGATTTATGCCTCATTTGTCTTCCCCAAACTCTTCCACTCCTGTCAATTTACTAATCCCACCATTCTCAAGGACCCAGCCCAGTCTAACTAACACTTCGGATATGGGTGGCTAGATGTTCTGCTTCACCGTGCTGACAGGTTCCAACTCCTCACTCCCTTCATTATTATGTGGCCTGGGGCCAATTTTGAGGAAGCTTTGGGCCTCATCGTTCAATTGCTGGTAAAATATTCTTCATATGGGGAAGTGCTCAAATTTCTCAATTGTCTCTATTGTTGATTCCGTGCTGTCCACCGTTCATTCTAAGTCATGTATCCTAGGCTCAACATGACTTCCAAAGACGTCAGCAATCACTTCTTACTGAACTTAATATTCTTAGTTATTACATAAGTCAGTATCATTATCACTTACGTTTCCAATCATACTTTTAAAGATTTTTGGTGGCATGACTATTTAATGCAGTTAACAGCAAATATCAAAAGATTAAGGCCGTTAATTCAATCGCAGCACTAAGCGAGCGATAATTCATTTTATGTTTGATCTATCCCTGTTTCATAGATACCTAGATACATAGGCAATAGGTGCAGTAGGCCCTTCGAGCCAGCACCCTCATTCAATATGATCATGGCTGATCATCCACAATCAGTACCCGTTCCTGCCTTCTCTCCATATTCCTTGATTCTGCTAGCTCTAAGAGCTCTATCTAACTCTCTTTTGAATGCATCCAGTGAATCGGCCTCCACTGCTTTCCTAGGCAGAGAATTCCACGAATTCACAACCCTCTAAATGAAAAGGTTTTTCCTCATCTCAGTTCTAAATGGCCTACCCCTTATTCTTAAACTGTGGCCCCTGGTTCTGGACATCCCCGACATTGGGAACATGTTTCCTGCATCTAACGTGTCCAATCTCTTAATAATTGTATATGTTTCTATAAGATAGCCTCTCATCCTTCTAAATTCCAGTGAATACAAGCCCAGTCACAGTCCATTCTTTCAGCATATGGCAGTCCCGCCATCCCGGGAATTAACTTTGTGAATCTACGCTGCACTCCCTCAATAGTAAGAATGTCCTTCCTCAAATTTCCTGTCATTATTTCTTCCCAAAAAAAGGTGCAAGGCAGATCTCTTCCTTCTCCTAGCATTGCTGCTCCATACCTTGAACTGTACACATAATAAATTAAAAGGATGTTCATTTTTGAAATTCCCATATCGTGATTCTGCAAGAAAATATAACCCCTACAGAAATGGTAGATCAATAAAAGTTAATGTTGCAATAGCTGCTTTTGAAACCATTTCAGTTGGGCACTGGGTACGATTAAAATATTCTTCCGGCAGATGTTTCTATGAAATAAAACACACTCGTGATGTTACTTGTTTCTCAGATGGAGAAACTAGATAACAATTGGATTATTCCCAAAGGGTGATGAACTGCTGCAGACGTCCCATATGGTTATTTACTATTGTTATTGGCTTTGTTACAGATATTATTTTCAATTTAATTTCAACTGAATTACTGTGCAACAGACCATGAGCTCTCAGCCAGATAAATGCAGATGTCAAAATCAATGTGTGGTTTCTGGTCAGCAGATAAAGCAGTAACAATGTAACAATTTGTCGACAAAGCAATCAATGCAAAATTGCTTAATTTATATCGATGTGATGTATTGCCAATTTGACTGTGGTTTAGACTCGACCAGATATTGGATTGTTTTTTCTATAAATTTGGGTCAAGGCAGCTGTGGAATCAATGTTAACACTTGGAATATTAACGATAAGTCGGTAGAATTTACAGCACAGAACAGACAATTCAAACTACTCAATTTCACATAAGTCTTAGCACAGTTCAAATTATTAAAACATCACTTGAAGAGTGAAAAATGAAAATTGTAATTTGTGTTGGCAGATGTGCTAGTGGTTTACAATTGCATATTTGGGCGAGATATTCATCTTGCTCACTATCATTACGGCCGGCTGTGCTCACCTCTGCACGTTTAGTTCCCTTGCTTAATGCAGGCAACCAAACAATTTATCACATGTAATGTCTGTGTAAGTGATGTTCATAACTTCATAAGAGCAGAATTAGATATTTTGGCCCATCAAGTCTATGCCGCCATTCAATCATGGCTGATCTATCTCTCCCTCTCAAACTCATTCTCCTGCCTTCTCCCCATAACCCTGGACACCATTACTAATCAAGAATCTGTCAATCTCCGCCTTAAAAATACCCAATGACGGCCTCCAGAGCTGTCTGTGGCAATGAATTTCGCAGATTCATCACCTTCAAACTAATGCAATTCCTCCTCATCTCCTTTCCATAAGTACATCCTTTTATTCTGAGACTGTACCCTATAGTCCTTAATTCTCCCACTAGTCGAAACATCCTCTCCACACCCACTCTAGGCAGGCTTTTCACTATTCAGTAAGTTTCCCCTTCTCATTCTTCTAAACTCCAGCGAGTACAGGCCCAGTGTCGTCAAAAGCTCATCATACGTTAAACCGGTCATTCCCAGAATCATTCTCATAAACCTTCTCTGGACCCTCTCCAACACCAGCACTACCCTCCTCAGATATAGGGCCCAAGACATCCTTGAGTACAGATGGTCAAAACACACAGCAGTTCTGAAGAAAATCCCACTTAACAGGTGAAAGTCCTTTTTTCCCCCCACATACTGCTGTAGAATACTACTTTTATTCCTGATTCCCAGCAATTCTGAGATTTAATTTATTTTCATCAAACTTTTCAAATAGAAAGAAATCTACTCAACAATTATCAGTAAAAGGTTACAAATTCCATCTTAAAACAACTGCTTAAAATAATTATCTTTTTATGTAGAATTTATGGAATAAGCATGTCTGAAAGTTGTTAAATTGATAATAGCGTCAGTCATACTGCTGGGAACTAGGCCCTCAGCACAACTCATCCCTGCAATCTGACCATATACATTAGTGCCATTTGCCTGCATTTGAACCGCATCCTTTTAAGTCTTTCCTATCTGTGTACCTGTTCAAATGTCTTTTAAATGCTGTTATTGTACCTGCCTCAAACACTTCCTCTGGCATCTCATTCCATATCCCATCTTCTGTGTGTGAAATGTAAGAAAGAAAGGTAATCTATTTCAGTAAACTATTACGCTGTTTTGTGTTTATTAAATTAAGAAAGGGCTGGACTTCATGGCTTTTGATAGCTTATTGCAACATGACTGCTGAGGGAGGACCAGAAGGCGAACCAGAACCTGAACATTGCAGCTGTTGAAATGGGCTTGATGTAGTGATCTCAAGGTGTCAGGGGGAACTGGACGTTGGTGAAAGACAATGCCTGAGAGGACTGTATGTTCTTTGTGCACAGTGGCTGCAGAAAGCCTCCAGGACTGGAGGCCAGATGCATTGGGCAGGAAGCTCCCAACGGAAATCTCCACAAGGATATGAATATAATCCATGAATGCCTACCTATACCTGCTCCTGAGGGACTGAAAGTAAAATTGTGTTGAAGAAGGGTCCCTACCCAAAACGTTGCCTATCCATGTTTTCCGGAGATGTTGTCTGACCCGAGTAACTTCAGCATTTCTTGTCTTTAATTTGAAATCTCCCTCGGTATGAACATCGGGGAAACCTCTCTGATGTGGTAGTAAGAAAAGAACTGGGAGATGATGCAGAGAACAGCATCAGTAACCTGGAATGATCCTAAGGCTGGAATGCTGGGAGCTGGTGTGACCTGACGTCCTGGGCAAAACAGTCTGAGGTTGAATATGAAGTTGTACATCATAGATCTCAAGAAGGACAAAGGGATGCTATATGATAATTGGTCCTTCAAACAGCACTGTTTCAGAGAAAATTAGGTTAATAAAACTTGGTAAATGCAACATGTCATTTTTAAGACATAGACACAAAATACTGAGTGACCCAGCGGGTCAGGCAGCATCTCTAGAGAAAACGGAGAGGTGACATTTTGGGTTGGGAGTCCTCTTCAGACTGATTGTAGTGGGGGATGGGGGAACTGGATGCGAGGGGGAAAAAAAGGACAACAGATAACCTCAGGCAAGAAGGTAGACAAAAATGCTGGAGAAACTCAGCGGGTGAGGCAGCATCTATGGAGAGTAGGAAATAGGCGACGTTTCGGGTCGAGATCCTTCTTCAGACCCGAAATGTCGCCTATTTTCTTCGCTCCATAGATGCTGCCTCACCCACTGAGTTTCTCCAGCATTTTTGTCTACCTTCGATTTTCCAGCATCTGCAGTTAAACACCTCAGGCAAGAAGTTACCCTGACAGGTCAATTGTTGAGAATGTTATTTTTTTAAGAGTCTGGTTGAACATTTCACCTCAGAAGAATTTTTATATTTCGCTGCTAACTACATCATTTAATAGTGTTGTAAACTGGAATGAAGGTGCCTGGGAAAATGAATATTCCACCTAGAAATTAGGAGTGGAAAACAAGATATCCATAAAGTGTGCAAAATTGCCCTTTTTGTGAAATCAATTTTCAAATAGACATCTTTTTTGGGGAGTTGTGAAATCAAATTGTTAGCCCTTGAAGGGTGCACAGTTGAGTGAGTATCAGGCAGAAGTGTCCAATTTTACTAGTTACATTGTCCCAGATGTGATAAACATGATGGATGGCCCAGCTGGTCATTTTGTACCAGAACATATTCTCGAAAAGAATAAAGTGATCACCAAAATACCCGAGAGCTCTAAGATCTGATACTTCATTCATGAACCAGCCTTTTTGTTTACTTTCTCGCTCCCTCTGGTCAAACGCTGATGACTTCAGTAGTACCAGTCTCACAATGGAATTCTTTTCTATGTCGGTTTATTCTTCTGCAGTATCAATTTCCTGAATCTCGTCTAAAAAGCATTTCCAGAGGAAACAGTTTATGAAGTATGAAACGTAAGAATGTATAAATAGAAGCAGTAGGAGGCCTTTTGACCCCTCCTGTCTGCTCCACCATTCAATAAGAACATGTCTGATTAAGTTACCTCAGCAACATTTCCATGCATTAACCCCACATTTGAAAATGTACACTCGCACATCTCTGAACATTGGAACACCAAATCAGTGTTAGTTTGATCAATGCAAGTGCAATTGTTATATATTAATCACTTTTGAATACTCTACTGGCGAGGGCATCTCTGCATTGATAAATGATCCAGATAGGTTTCATTTCATGTTGTCATGCAGAGTATTTTTTGTAGTGATCATTTACAGTTACTTTAACCAAACAATTAAAAATAAATCCTTGTTTTTCTGCCTAACAGGCATGGCCATCATTTATTGCTCACCCTTAGCTGCCCTTAAGCTAAAGGTTATGAGGCCATTTGAGAGGGCATTCAATCACATCAATAGGCCTACAGTCATTTACTGGCAAGATCATGTTAGGTTAACGGATTTTCTTCTAGAAGGATATTACGGAGTCAGATGGGTTTTTTTTTTATGACAACCCACTTGTTGTGAGCTCCTCATTACCAACGACTAACTTAAAAAAAAATAATTTCTGCCAACTGCCATGTTGGAATCTGAACTCAGATAAGAGCCTTTTCAGTCTAGGCCTACTAAACTGCTTGTCGGGGAACGTAAGCAATGCACCAGTATCGAAAACAAACTATTCTAAAACAAAAATTACAAATTGTTAAAGAACAAATCCTGTATGAGTAAATGGGTAAAGAATTTAAAGGCTGTTGACTTTCCCTCTGATGCTACTGTGCATATATCTGCTTTTCCCAAATCCGGTGGTGATGTACTCAAGCAAGGGCCTAGCAAGGGATTCTGTTCTTCTCACAGATTAAACCCAAAAGTAAAACAATTTTGTTGAAAAACACATCACAGTGTGGAAACTGAGTCCTCGCCGACTAACAATCACCCGAGCACTAGTTCTATGTTATCCCACACACTAACGGCAACTTACAGCCGGCAATTAACCTACAAGCCTGCATGTATTTGGAGTGTGGGAGGAAATCGGAGTTCCTGGAGAAAACCCACACGATCACAGGGAGAACATACAAACTCCGTACAGACAGAACCCCAAAGTCAAGATCGAACCCGGTCTCTGGCACTGCACTCTACAGCTCCGCCACTGTGCCACCCACTTGTTGCAAAGAGTTAAATATTAAGACATTCCAACATCACACAGATAAATGATAATGATAAGCTTGTGTCTATGCATGGAGGTAATCATTAATGATCTTCATGAGTCACACAAGCTTCTTCAAAAGTTGTGCTCAGGGAGGGGGTGGTGGTTGGAAAAATGGAGGAATACAAGATTCTTATCCATTAATTTGGGCAGTGGGCAGGCGCTACAGACTTACACGGGAAGGTAGACACTCCCGCCCCCACGAGTCTCGGGGAAGGCCTGGGAAGGCAGTCCATCTAGGAGAGGGAAAACTCTGATTTAAAACCTCCACTGCCTTTTGGCCATATCCAGTCATGGAAAAGGCTCCAGGATTAAACCTCAAGAAAATCCGGAGTCGGAGCCCCTAAGGCAGTTCGTTGTTGTCTACGACCTCGCTCTGGCAGCTCCTGCGACGGCGCTGGTGCCAAACTGTAACGGCCCTGCTGTTCCTTTGGATCGATCAGCGACGTGGAGAGGGGGGGGGGATGTGCTGCATGGGCAACAGCCTGTCCTCCATATGACATCGCCCAGGCTTGCATCCGACCAGGATGCATCTCCCATTGTCAGTCATGACCGAGAGGATCCATTAATCAAATAAATGCTTTTATATTGCCTAACAGGGATTGTACACCAAAATACAGGACACATGGGAAAGAAAATGACCTTTTCTGAGAGTATAGTTACAGGGAAATTCAAGCTTTGTTTCCCATGATATTGAGAGTGTAGGATGGCGGAAAAGAAAGCCCTAGTATCTCCTCTTGTTCCCCTTAATTTTCATTTGTTTACACTCAAGAAATCTTGGCTTGCTTGGATTCCTTTCGATCTTTAAGATCAGTGGGAACCTTACAGAAAGTACCACCAGTCTGTTTAAACTAGCTGCTTTCAGAACTCCATCACCCCAATATGGAACCCTAATTAACACAGAGTAAAACAGACAAAACTTCCAAGACAGTAAAATAAAGTAACATTTTGGTCAGGAGTTCTATGGATAACGTATAAAGGTACAAGTGATTAGTTACAGCATAGTATTCAACCCCACTAAATTCATCTTTGTGTCTTCAACGGTACGAGAAACAGCTTATAGGTTATGATGACAGAATGAAAAAAGAATGATGAGTCTTTTGTGCAAACATGTTTAACGTGATGCTATCGCAGGATGCAGATCAATCAGATATTCCGTTCCGAAACTCACTTCGAGCAACCACAAACGAGATGGTTGTGTAGAAATTGGAGATATTTGCACCCATTTTCAATTGCCATTTGCCATCCATCAGGGAAGTGAACCTGGAACCTATGGGCACTACTTATCGTTGTACTTGTGATGGTATCATCAATGTACAAGACTCTCATCTCTGCCTTACCAACAGAATTTGGAGCAGTTATTCATAAGGTCATAAGTTCTCAGAGCAGATTTAGGCCATCCGGCTCGTCAAGTCTACTCTGCCATTCAATCATGGCCGGCCTATCTTTCCCTCTCAACCTGATTCTCCTGCCTTCTCCCCATGACACCAGTATGCTGCAAGAAGCATAATCATGCACCACTCAGATGCACTGTGATCTCTGTGGGAATTAAGAGTCCTTAATGCATTATGGCATGGGTCCATTCATGATACAGGATTCAACCTACAAGGGAGATTGTTGGAAAGCTGGATGGGATGTGGGTACATTATCTTTCATCCCATCCTGCTACACTTTGTCTATCACCTCTAATGCTGCTGTATCGAGACTGCCATGGACAGAGGTATTAAGTATTTGGTACACAAATTAAAACTTGAATCTGACAATGCCTTTCTCTCTCTTTATTGCATCTTGATTCATTCCCCGGTGCATGTTATCTTTCTCTTCGTACTGATCCTACTCTTTGTGTTGTTTTCTCACATATAATGCTCGTTTTTTGGCTGACTTTATTTGCTAATTTTCAGCAGCAGTCATTTGCTGTTAATACAAACCTTGCTTAAATCACAAATAGCATCGCACAACTATATTCTGTATTAGCACCTACAGACGTTTGGTTTTAGTTAATGGAGATGGGCCTGCAAATAAATAATGTTATGTGCAATGTTTGGAATGACAAGTGCTAATCCATGTGCACTATCAAGAGTCAAGAGAATCGAGTATTTAATTGTCATAGATTTTGGCAATGGAACAATAAAATTATTACTTGCTACAGCTTAACAGGAATGCAAATGCAGTAACACACAGACAAATATACAATAATAAATAATACAATAAATTATTAACCACAACACTAGATAATTACAATAGCGCAAAACTAAAATCCTTGGTGCAACCAGACAGAGTCCATAGAAGATCACGGCTGCTAAGGTTAGTGTTGTGTAATGTTCAAGAGACTAATGGATGGTGGGCAGATATTGTTGAACTTAGTGGTCATATTTTCTGTACCTTCTCCCCGATGGTAGTAGTGAAATGAGAGTATGCCCAAGGTGATGTGGGTCTTTGATGATATTGGCTGCTTTTTAGTGCAAGTATTGATCCCTTTTGGGCAGTACTTGTGATGAACCAGATAAACGTCAACCACTCTCTGCAGTCTCTTTCGTTCCTGGGCTTTCGAGATGCCAAACCAGGCCTTGAAGCAACGTATGCTCTCTACAGTATACCTGTAGATGTTTGATAACATATTTGTCAACATACCCAATCTCCTCAATCTTTGAAGGAAGTGAAGGCATTGTTGTGCTTTCTGTGTAATTGCATTGATGTGCTGAGCACAGGACAGACCTTCAGAAATATGTACGTCCAGAAACCTGAAGCTGTTGCCTCTCTCCACCCATCAGATCCCATCAGTGAATACAGGTTCGTACCGAGTGAGGAGAGTAGACAACTGACCCTTAAGTTCTATTGTCATCACATAATGATTGTGATTTGCCGCTAATACGTCGAGGATCCAATTACGTTGGGGTTGACCAGCGACCTAGTTCTCTAAGTTGGATCATATAAGTGGAGGGGATGATGGAGTTGAACGCTGAGCTGTGGTCAATGAACAACAGCCTGACACATGTGTTCTTATTGTCCAAGTGTACAATGCAGAGTGGAAAGCTAGTGAGATCACATACATTATTGATCTGTTGTGCCAGTAAGTGGATTGTAGTGGATCCAGATCCTTACAAAGGCAGGAGATAATATGCATCATATGAATAGTTCAATCGTAGATCTCCTGAACCATCAGATTACTCTTGGTTTTGAGATTAACTCAGGCTAATAAACTACCACACAGAGAAACTGTGCTCTTATGTAATCTCAGGCCAGCTTCATAACCAAGTTTCATAGCCACGCTCTAATTTTTAAATTATAGACCTTTCTCACTGCAAATCCCTCCTCAGAATCTCCAACCTCATCTGCTCCAGGTTTGAACTCCTGTATATCGGCAAGACCAAGTGCAGGCTCGGCGATCGTTTCGTTGAACATCTCGGCTCAGTCCGCCTTAAACCTACCTGATCTCCCGGTGGCTCAGCACTTTAACTTCCCCTCCCAATCCCAATCTGACCTTTCTGTCCTGGGCCTCCTCCATTGTCCAAGTGAGGCCCGGCGCAAATTGGAGAAACAGCACCTCATATTACACCCCAGTGGTATGAACATTGACTTCTCTAACTTCACATACCCTTGCTTTCCCTCTCTCTCCATCCCCTCCCCCTCCCCAGCTTTCCCACCAGTTTAATGCCCCTGTCCCACTTAGGAAACCTGAACGGAAACCTCTGGAGACTTTGCACCCCACCCAAGGTTTCCGTGTGAGTCCCGGAGGTTTTTGTCAGTCTCCCTACCTGCTTCCACTACCTGCAACCTCCGGCAACCACCTGCAACCTCCGGGAACCACACGGAAACCTTGGGTGGGGCGCAAAATCTCCAGAGGTTTCCGTGCAGGTTTCCTAAGTGGGACAGGGGCATTACTGTCTCCGACTACATTCTATCTCTGCCCCACCCACTCCCCTGACATCAGTCTGAAGAAGGGTCTCGAACCGAAATGTCACCCATTCCTTCTCTCCAGAGATGCGGCCTTTCCCACTGAGTTACTCCAGCATTTTGTGTCTACCTCTTCAGAACCTTTCAGCTTGCAAACAAAATCAGCAAAACATTCCTCTTTGGCTTTATTGTTTGATTTTCAGCCGGGAGTCCACAATCGTAATTCCATTTAATAATTCCTTAGACATCTTTATCTGCTTGAGGAGTATCACAGGAACATAAACTGGTTCGGTTAAATTTTATTCTCAACAATACAAACACCATCAAAGAAATTGAGACATTTATTGTGATGGAAACCAGTCAACAAACTTTCTACGTGCATGAAACTAATTCTTCCATTTGTTATAGTTAGTTTTTTTACAACCTGCTTGCCATACTGACGATATTCCGATCTGATTAATGCTTAGCTGTTGAAGTTGCTAGTTCATACCGTTGAATCAATTACAATAAAGCTGGCGATGAAATGTCCTCAATTTAAAGCTCAATTCAAAGGCATGAACTGGAATATTATTATCCTTCATTCAGGAAGGTTTATTACCATTACCCTGACTCATTTAGGGGGAGAAATGCTGTAAGATTTGCCTTTTTCTCCAAATATCTTTAGACATTTAGCTCCTCGCTGCTTTTTGAGAGCAATCAAATTTGTGTGGAAACTGGAGGCAGAGTAAGTTACTAACTAATTCAACATGGGTTGCACATATCCTTCCGTTCTCGGTTTGTTTCCCATATGATTGCTCCTGATTCCCAATCCAAAGTGGTTCACATTGTATTTTAGCGATAGCAGACTGAGAACATCTTTCTTAGATGCTGCAAATACCCAGTATGAACACATCACTAGACTAAGTGCGAAGCGTTGGGTCCACGTCACATGGGAGGCTTGGTCCCCCAACACAATATTCCACCACTCACCCATGGCCCCCAACTGCACAGGCGCAGCTCATTTCCCCTCATCCCGAGCACTCTCTCCCCCTCCTCTTCATCCTCCCTCTTCTTTCTCCTCTCCTCCTCCCCTCCCCAATCCCTGCTTCACCTCTCTCCTTTCCCCTACCCTGTCACTCCCTCCCTCCCTCCATTACTCCTCTCCCCTCCCTACCCCCTTCTATCCCTCTATCTCCCACTCCTCACCTCCCCTATCCCCCCCACTATCCCTCCTCACCCTGACTGTCTGCCTCTCCCGCTATTCCCCCTCCTTCCCCACTCTCCCTCCTCCCTCTCCTTTTCCCTCTCCTCCTACGCTCCCCCAATCCCTCCCTCACCTTTCCTTTCCCCTACCCTCAGTCACTCCCTCCCTCCCTCCCTCCCTACATAACTCCTCTCCCCTCCCTACTCCCCTCCTCTCCCTCTATATCCTCTACCCCCCCCCCCCCCCCCCCCCCACTCTCCCTCCCCAGGATCTCGAGGTTGCCGCTCCTCTCCCTTCTTGCGTGCCCCGGAGGAGCATCAGCCGTCGGCTTGGATCCTCGGCTCGGAAGCACCAGCAGCTAGGGCCACGTCGGCGTGTGGGTGAGGGGGGGGGGGGGGGGGGGGAGAGCTCAGAGAAAAGATGGGGGGCGAGCCATGGGGGGGGGAGGGGTTATCACGGGGGAGGGGGCAGGAGCCAGTGAGGGGGACCAGAAGGGAAGGGGCTGGAGCTGCGGGACGTTGTGAAGGGAGTGCGTTTGGGACTCACAGCGGGCACTGGACGCTCTTCTCCGCCGGGAGCAGATCCTTCGCTTTCCATTTGCCGACATCTCCCGCGCCGGGCCGCTTCCAGTCCATCCGAAAATTGTATCCGGTTGGAGATTTCCGCTGGCCATCCAGAGCGTCCCTCAGCTCCAGTAAAGACGCGATGGCGCAAGTAGAAGCGGATCGTCCCGTGGAGTGACAGTAGAAGAGACCAATTCGCGCGGCGCTGACTGGCAGGAGAGTAGATTGATTTGTGCACGCGCGTTTGTTAAAGATTTTTATATCTCGCTAACTTTTACAATAGACCACCGATCGGAATGTGGTGCACTGGCAGCACAGGAGAAGGGTGAGTAAGCTGGCGAAAAATCATAGCGCTATCTCGTACCGTTTTTGCGCAAATAAAAAAACTGCGCAAACCGGAAGAGTACATGATCATAGTTTTAGTTTTACATGAATACTACCCCACCCGTACAGGTGTACAACAGATAGAACTAAGAGAAAAGTACCAGAGTGTAGAATGCAGTGTTACATCGTATTCATATTTAGAATAGATAGGGTAGTCGCACCTTTCCCCGCAGGGTGAAAATGTCCAACATTAGAGGGCATAGCTATGAGGTGAGAGGGGGAATGTTTAATGGAGCTGTGCAATATGCTGCCTTTTTTTATTCTTTCAGTCAAATTGAGGAACTTTACATTTGCCCACATTATATGGGCAATGTGGGCAAATGTGAAGTTTTGCCAAATATTTGCCCACTATCCTTCATTTCGAAGACTCTTTGTGTCCTCTTCACAATCTGCAACTTGGATTATCATGTTACCCACTCATTTTTCGCTTTTCTGTTCTTTTTTTGTCTCATTCCGTTGTTTTTTATCTTAATCTATTTTAATGTAGGCAATAGGTAACTGAGACCAAATGTGACAGTGGTTTACGTTTTTTAAGTGTGTCATTGTCATCAGGAAAGGTCTCAAATTGGCACCTGCACAGGACCCTCCACAAGCAAAACGCACCCATTGCCCCAAGTTAACAAAAGAATTCACAAATATTGCATTTTTCAAAAGGAAGAACTGTGATTTTACTGAGAAATATGCTGTCTACTGGGAAGGAATCATATAAATCATGTATCCATGGAAACAAGGCAGTTGAGAAGAGATCTTTAAAGGCATTAAATAGTTTGGCATAGTGTATCAACCTACCTTCGAATTAGGCAATAATGAATACGACGGCACGACTGGAACCCACTCAGGATCACAGTGGAATAATACTAAATTAATTCAGGAGATAAACCTTTTGAAATAAATAACAGCAGAACCTCAGCGCGCTCTAAGATTTCGTTGTCTCATTAAGATCAATTTTTAGAGAATTCCTCAAAAGATTAGGAATATCTAATAAGGATTTTCAACAGGCTGTAATTAGACTTGGAAGGGATTGGTGGAATTTTTTTAATAAAAATTGGTAATAAAACAAGAACACAGTAGGTTTAAGAGCATCTGAAGAATAACAGGAGATAGCTCTGCCACAAAAGGCCTGATCTACCAGATGGCATTGATCCCACGCCTTCTTTTGCATTGGGAAATGTGGACCACCTATAGCAGTCATCTCAAAGCCATGGCAAGATCCTGCCAACTCCTCCAAACTCAATGAAAGGATAATAGAAGCAATGCCAGTGTCCTCTTCTGGGCCAACATCCCCTGCAATAAGGACCTGTACACATACAGGTGGCTGCAGCAGGAGGCTATGGGGCTCATATGTGTAGGAAAGAACTGGTTTATACTGAAGATAGGCACAAAGTGTTGGAGTAACTCAGTGGGTCAGGTGGCATCTCTGGAGAAAAGGGATGGGTAATGTTTCGGGTTGGGACCCTTCTTTAGACTCCAAAGAAATTCTGAAGATTCTGAAGAAAGGTTCCAACTCAAAATGTCACCTATTCTTTTTCTCCAGAGATGCTGCCTGACCCGCCGAATTACTCCAGCACATTGTGTCTATCTTTGTGGCTCAGATGCCTGACAGAATACAGGTCTCTGCAGTCTGGGGATGAGATGACCAGGTGAACAGAAGAAACAATTCAAGAACGCACTCAAATCCTCCTTGAAGGATTGCAACATCCCCGATAACTCCTGGGAGTCCTGGCTCATGACCAGTTGAGATGGAGAAGGAGCATTCAGGTTGGCATTGGGAAGCTTGAGCTAACAGAAGCCCTGCATAAGCAGAGGAAATCCCTTAGCTGCCCTGGTAGTCGCATGCGATTCCAACACACCAGCCACCTCAGAACCCACAAAACAGTGGAAGCAAGTCAGCCTTGATCAAGGGATTGCTTATGAAGAATGAAATTAATATAAATTTAGCAGGATTCAATGGAATGGGCACATGTGAAGACTGTAAACTAATTGGATGGTAGCAATTGATACAAATTGCTTTGAACCAAAATCGAAGGGCCTGTTTCTAAAGTCTAAAGTCTATTAGATGAAACATATCACATATCGGTCTGAAATAATAGACTTATTAGAATAATAGAACAATGAAGAATACCGAACACAAACTCCACTTTTCCCACAGTGAAGCCAATTTTCCTGGAGAATAGATCTGGACTTTCAGTACAATCAGGTAGTACTGTATGTATTAACTGTCACTGTATGTCATGTTGTCACCTGCGGGCGGAGCATCAAGGCAAATTCCTTGTATGTGAATACCTGGCCAATAAACTTCAAACTTCATAAACTACCAGTATCAGGTAGTATCAGTTCAGAAGTTGAAGGCGAAATTGCAAACTGATGTTTAATTTCACAAATTAAATTGTTTGCATTGCAGCATGTTGATAGTGACATTTATTTCCAATGTTAAGTACTCTCATTGTTATTACCAATAATACAGGAAAAGTTGCGCTGTGATCAATAATTCACTGCGCATGTAGGCAACAGGACACGGAGGAACTGTGATTGTCTTTTTACCTCATCAAGTGACTGGCCAGCAGATCAAGCCACTTGGTGCTCAATCAGGCAGTGCAAATGCAACCAGTAGGTGTCAATCGAGAGACTGTAGCAATATTTTGGAAGAGACAACAGGACACAGGTGCCATTGAACACCCAGATTTCCAGACACAAAAGGAATTAGTTAATCAGGTAGAAATAAGGAGCGAGCCACAGTAAGTTTCGACTCCTCTGATCCCATCTATCGCCCGATTCCTTCTATATCACCATTAAATTATTTTTGTTGAATTTAGAAGATTGTTATTGAGGCATCAACCTTATTTCCAAAGAACCCTCTGCTTCAGCCATCATTAAGAGAGCAAAAAGCAGAAAGAGGAAAATATTGCTTCTCTTAAAGAAATTATGGCTTGCCTGTGTTGACAAGAACTGGTAAATGGTTGTACTGGGCTGTACTGCAATCTGCCTCTGCTATATGCATCACACAGAAATAACTTTAATGGAGTATACAATTAAATATAGCATATCAATTAAATATACATTGATATACAATGCTGATTATCAATGAAGCATTTTACTCTTTGGTCGTTCCAAAAGAACCAATGCAACATGTTCCTTCATGTTTAAAAAACAGTGTGGCTATATATGGATCTTCCTCTAGATCAACAAAGAATAACAGGCTTCAAAGGTTCTCTCTTATTTTTGATGTTATCAAACACAGCATACACCCAGTAGACACTGCCCACAGTTGTCCACACTGCCCACTGAGCATTTCCTTCTTTAAACAAAGCATATTATTCATGTGGGGAGCCATATATTACTGATTAAAACAAAGAAGGGGAATCTTGCCACGTGTTAATGGCTGTCAGGGCATTCTGAACCTGAAGCAGCCAGTGCGTTTCTTCACTGCCTCGGCTACGCGACGCATCATGGGTGTGGGAAGATCAACTCGTTTGGCACCCTGTGTCAAGCCCAGCTAATTGCAGGCGTGTAGATGAAACAAAGTTCACATGGCAAATGTGCTCAGATTCGCCACAAAGCAAACAGTTTTGATAAACTTCCCAGGATGAAATGTTCATATTAACTGACTCCACTATGCCACTCGACATAAAACCAAAGGCAAGGAAGTTTGTACCTTTGTTACAACTCTACATAGTTACAAGTTTACTATTTTTCTATGGTAGACAAAAGTGCTGGAGAAACTCAGCGGGTGCGGCAGCATCTATGGAGGGAAGGAAATAGGCAACGTTTCGGCCCGAAACGTTGCCTATTTCCTTCGCTCCATAGATGCTGCCGCACCCGCTGAGTTTCTCCAGCACTTTTGTCTACCTTCGATTTTCCAGCATCTGTAGTTCCTTCTTAAATATTATTTTTTCTATGTTGCCTCTATCTTTGCTGACAGTCTGACAAATCTAACAAGTGAAGAACTTTGTCCTCGATCATTTTCAGATTCATTTGCCAATAGATCAGTGAAGGGAGTGAATTATCATCTCCACATCAAAAACATTGTCCATTGTTTAAGATGGACATGTCGAATGGGATAGATTCAGAATGGAACTAGTGGAGTTCCTGTGGGCCAACAGTTACAGGAATATATTTGGTCACAAACCTTTATTCCATGCTGTAATCATATAGAAACATAGAAAATAGGTGCAGGAGTAGGCCATTCGGCCCTTCGAGCCTGCACCGCCATTCAATATGATCATGGCTGATCATCCAACTCAGTATCCTGTACCTACCTTCTCTCCATACCCCCTGATCCCTTTAGCCACAAGGGCCACATCTAACTCCCTCTTAAATATAGCCAATGAACTGGCCTCAACTACCTTCTGTGGCAGAGAATTCCACAGATTCACCACTCTCTGTGTGAAAAATGTTTTTCTCATCTCGGTCCTAAAAGATTTCCCCCTTATCCTTAAACTGTGACCCCTTGTTCTGGACGTCCCCAACATCGGGAACAATCTTCCTGCATCTAGCCTGTCCAACCCCTTAAGAATTTTGTAAGTTTCTATAAGATCCCCCCTCTATCTTCTAAATTCTAGCGAGTACAAGCCGAGTCTATCCAGTCTTTCTTCATATGAAAGTCCTGACATCCCAGGAATCAGTCTGGTGAACCTTCTCTGTACTCCCTCTATGGCAAGAATGTCCTTCCTCAGATTAGGAGACAAAAACTGTACGCAATACTCCAGGTGTGGTCTCACCAAGACCCTGTACAACTGCAGTAGAACCTCCCTGCTCCTATACTCAAATCCTTTTGCTATGAATGCTAACATACCATTTGCTTTCTTCACTGCCTGCTGCACCTGCATGCCTACTTTCAATGACTGGTGTACCATGACACCCAGGTCTCGTTGCATCTCCCCTTTTCCTAATCGGCTACCATTCAGATAATAGTCTACCTTCGATATAGCACACATTACCCTCAGGCCAAGGTGCAAAACCTAATTAGCCAGAGGGCAGAAGACCATTAGTACCAGTGGACTAAAAATCAAGCCGCCAATAAATCTAAGCCTTGTCTGCAATGTCCACATGGTGTGAATGAATTAAATTGTACACAATTTCTCTTCAGCTCACAGGACCCAAAGCAAACTAGAGGAAAATGCCGAGCTGCTTGAAGAAGATAAATGTGACGCTTTAAAATAGCCAGTGGAAAAACGTAGTTCATTGGCAACACTTTGTCTTTGCCACTAATACTGGAGCCTCTGACATTGTTTGAAAGAGGAAGGAAGTGAAGCACTTATATTTTTAAAATAACAAAATATCAAGAGAAGAGAATATAGGGAGACAATATGAAGGACATTAGATTTCAACTAAAATGCCTCGTACAATATTTTAATAAGTAACTGCACTTGTTAAACCTGGCCTTAAATTAAACTTTGCTGTTCACTTATAAGTGGCATAATAAGTGGCACTTATTTAAATCATTTTTAGGCTGAGACGTGTGCAGCTACAAGTATTGATGCTGGAGTTCACGATCTGTATCAAAGATTTGGATAAGGGACTCATCCATAATGTGTAATATATCTAAGGGAAATAGGAGATCATCCACTTTAATGGAAAAAGTAGAAAGGATGATTTTTTTTTAAAGGTAAGAGATGGACAACTGTTCTTCTTCAGTGGGATCTGGTTCTCCTTGGGCAAAAATCACTTCAAGTTAACATTCGGAGAGAGTAAGTAATTAGAAGGCAAGCAGTATGTTGACCTATATTGCAAGAGCCTAGGCACAGTGGCACAGCAAGTAGAACTGGTGCCTCACAGCACCAGAGACCTATTGTAAATCTGACCTCCTGTGCTGCCCGTACAGAGCTTGTACTCTGTGACATCCACGTACTCTAGTTTACTTCTGCAAATTAAAGACATGAAGATTGGTAGATTATTTGACTGCCATAAATTGTCCCTAGCATGGAGAGGAGTGGTAGAATCTGATGGGAATGCGGGGAGAATATAATGGGGTTATTATAGGATTAGTAGGTAGTTGTTAGTTAGTGTGGATTCAGTTGGCCGAAAGGCCTTTACTGGAGATGTCTCTGTCTCTCCATGATTCTCTGCAAGCATCAGACTTCTTTTTGTAATTACATAGAGCTCTGGGGAGACCATACCTAGAACATTATGTACAGACACAAAGTGCTGGAGTAACTCAACGAGTCAGGTAGCATCTCTGGTGGAAAGGAATATGTGATGTTTCATGTTGAGACCCTTCTTCAGACTCGACCAGAAAAGTCACCTATTCCATTTCTGCAGAAATGCTGCCCGACACCGAGTTACTCCAGCATTTTGTGTCTATCATAGGTGTGAACCAGCATCTGCAGTTCCTTCCTACACATTATGTACAGATTTTGTTCTCCCTAATTTAGTAAGGATGTACTTGGATTAGAGAGATTGTAACAAAGTTTCACCATATTAATTTTTGGATGGCAGGATTGTGCTATAATGAGAAATGAATCAGTTTAGAAGAATGAGACGGGATCGCATTGAAACCTACAAGGTCTTAAACCAAGTTAAATATTGGGATAATGCTTCCCCTTGATGAGTTGCCTAGAACCAGGCATCACCATGTTTGTGGATGCCCATTTTGCATTAAGAAGAATCTTCTTCACCTGAAGAATTTGCAACTCTTTGCATTTCTCTTGGTTTTTGAACAGCAGATGAGAATAGTTAGGGCAGAGATTGATACATTTTACAGATATATTAAGAGAATTGGGGGATCCGATGCATGTGCAATAGACTTATTGAATGGCAGAACAAACATGTGGGGCTGAATGGCTGACTCCTTCAATTTCGTATGTCTTCATGCTCTTACAGAAGCGGTGACAAGCAATAACTTGAGGTTTGAGGATCAGTAAATGATTGACTAAATCCAAAGTTAAACAAAAAATAATAAACACATTTAGAGATAATTTGTGCAAAAGAATTGAATGCCTTCTCATGAATTTTTAAAATCTAATTACCAAGGGAAAGGCAGTGTTCATACCTCAGATGGAAGAAGTTGTGAACAAATTATACCATAGTCCATAAGTGCAACAAAAACTGGGTTCTACTAGAATACAAACCACAATTGTACAATTGTATTTTTAAGTAGATGTTATTACATTTCCCTTGGGCTCAGAACTTGAATAACTGGTGACACTAGGGCTTTTCTGGAGATACTTTTACTTACACAATCTTTAGGGTTATACGTCTGTTATAAAAACACAAACTACATTTTAGTTTTGAAAACTAATCATCATAGGCTAGGTTTTCCACATCCTTGTATCCATTGTGTCCTTTGTGCAACTTTTTGCGATTAGTTTCAGTTATTCCAAATGATTCTAATTATTTTGATGCTGTGTTTTGTGCTTGCTTTCTGTCCTATTTACCTGGCCTTGACTGCTTGACAGTTGACACAGTGGCCCTTCAGCATGCTAACATGTTGAAGGACTTGGTTATGCAGTTCTTGGTTAAGCAGATACACTGCTTGTTATATTTCCAAACTCCATTCATTTTAGAACAGTCCTTACTGATGGACGGTAGCAAATGTAACCTCACTATTGAAGAAAGGAAGGAGAGAGAATACAGGAAACTATTGGCAGTTCGCCTGCTGTCAGTAGTAAGGAAAATGTTGATCTGAAATGCTGACTTTGTTTCTTCTCCCACAGATGCAGACTGGCCTGCTCAATATTTCCCTTTCATAGAACCCAGAACATAAAATAATACAGTACAGGAGCAGACCATTCGGCCCACAATGTCTGGACCGGACAAGTTGGCGATATGCAGAGTACTGCCCTTCCGACTACAAATTCAGAAGATTCAGAAGATAATGCCAAGTTAAACTAATCTCATCTGCCTGCATGTGATCCATAACCCTCTGTTCCCTGCATATCCATGTGCCTATCCAAAAGCATCTTAAATGCCATCATTGTATCTGCCTCCACCACCGACTCCCCCCCCCCCCGCAGTACGTTCCACATACCCACCACTCACTGTGCAAAGAAGCTTGCCCCGCACATATCCTTTAAGCTTTCCCCTTCACATCTTAAAGTTTCACCTCTCAACCTGAGCAAATTGTTGATATTTATTAAACAAGTGGTAATAGGGCATTCAGAGTAATTGCTGGTATAATATAGATCTATGAAATGGAAATCACAGTTGACAAATGTGATTGAGATTTGCAGATTATAAGCATCAGAATAGTTAAGGATGAATTAGACTTCCATAGCTCTTTGGTAAAATGAGGGTGCGCAAATGTTGCATATTAATGATTGGAAATTGATTAATGAATAGGAAGTAGAGAGTGGTAATACATTTATCATTTTTCTGGTAGTGAGACTGTAACAAGTAGCTTGTGCAGGGATCAAAACTGTCACCCCAAGTGGTCATAATCTATTTCAATTCTTTGGGTGGAGGCAGGGGTGGAAGGTTTGCTCAAGCTATAAATCTGGGTGGCGGTATGTGTTCTCAAGAGGACGTACAGAGACTTCAGCTGATATAACAGGTTAAATAGACAATCAAGGAAATGATAGATATAATATAATGTGACAAAATATGAGGTCACAAGCAATTATTTAATGGTGAGAGAGTGAAAGGTCAGGGATACCTGGGCTTCTTTGCACAAGCATACTGCTCTCCTGTAGGTACTGGAGGCAATTATGAAACCAGATTGTATGTTGGCCATTATTGGAAAAGGTTCTGAGCACGAGTAAAATGTTTCAGTCCAATTATATACAGACCTGCTGAGATATGCATCAGGAATACTCATGTTTGATCATCTCATCTAAGGAAGGATATACTAGTGATGTGGGGAGTGTAATGAAGGTTCGTCGTATTAACTTTCAAGATGGCAGGTTTCTCAAACGTGGAGTGAGTAAGTAGACTGAGCTCTTATGTTTACAAGAATAATGCGCAAAGTGCAAATGCACAGTGAATTTTTTTTCTTGCAAAGTCCAGCAGAGTATTGCCATACACAAGCACATCCCCGATTAGCAAATCGTACAGAAATAGTCTACTGATCCGCATGCAAGAGGCACCATGTTCTGGCGTCTTTTTCAAAGTCGAGTCTGCGCTCTAGTTCTTATGAACAGCATCTTTTCCAGGCTATCCCAGGCTGCTGTGAGCCTTCAGCCGCTGTCTTCCCCTGGAGGTGTGGATCTACCATGAGCCCATGTCCACTTCTCGCCTGTCCTCCTTAGCCACCCGCAGCTGATCTTGAGGGGGCTGTAGGCCAGACCTTGACAATAGACAATCGACCCTGGATTCCTCTCTTCTCCTACTGACCTTGCTCCTCACCAGTCGAGTCCGTCATCATCCCCAGGCTTCATCCTCCTGGTCTCTGGTCTTTGGGGGATGAGCAGGGGCCGGCTCGGAGGGCTCCCCCTTCCAGACCGGCGTCCTCTGGTAGCTTCAGCCATGTGCGACCCTCTGATCCACCGCCTTGATTTCAAGGGTAGTTACTTATAGCTCATCTTCGGAATTTGGTTCTTTGTTCCATGCTCAGTCAAGTGGTCCTGGCAATAACTAAACTGTGCTTTGGTAAGGAGTGTGCAGCTTGATACTACTGTGGATGCCTCTCCCCCCCCCCCCCCCCCCCACCACCCCACTCCCCCCCCCCCCCCCCCCCCCCCACTATTGTCTCATACATCATATGCATCTTCTCCATTAATGTATTGGGATGAGGACAGAAAGTTACTAGGCTTACACAGCAGAGAAGCAAATGGCTTTGTAATACATTTAGATAATCATAGTTTATGGAAGTGCAATGGAAAATTGTGGAATCAACTGAATGGGCATGCACATTATGTGTGTAGTTCCAGGATAGGAAGCGGAGGCAAAAGGGGATTAGGGACTGGGAAGCATTAAAATAAATCCAGAGTGGAGTAAAGGCATTCTGGATAAAGCAGCTTTAGCCTCACACAAACATAATTGTGGGAGAATCTCAGCAGCAGAGGTGACAGTTGAGGGGAAACCTGGGAACACCCAGTAGATGTCATAAAGTTACTTTAAAAATGCAGGCAAGAGATTTAAAGGTTGCAGTAAAATCTCTCATGGCCCAAATCATTTTGCATCCTGCGGCAACACACACATACATTCACAAACCCGGCCTGTTCGACTTGTTTAACAGTCTGTAATCTCTTGTTCTTCTCTGCAATCCATGGATTTGATGAATAGCGGAAAAGAACAAAAGATGACAGGCTGCTGAGCAAGAATAAAGCAACATGTATCCCAAAGGTGGCTGCTGTGATTGATCTAATCAGCCGCGTACAGGGCTCAACAACAGTGTACGGAAGTCCAGATAGCTTACATAGGTTTGAATCTGTTCTGATGAGAAAAGATGATCAGTATAAATGCAGCTTTGCCTTTTGGGATGGCAGTACACCTGGACATGCCTGCCACAAGGTTTCCATAATACTGCAGCCAATCTATATTCCATCAGCAAATGGCTAATTGCTTAGAAGGATTTTCCAGCAGGGACAAAGTGATTCATTATGTGGATGGTTTGTTACTATTTACAGACTTTGCTGAGGAGCATATGGTGTTGCGACTGAAGTTATTGTGGCTCCTAACATGGTGTGCGCTAAAAGTAAACTTTAAAAAGGCTCAGATAGGGCAAAGTACAGTTTTAGGGACTCATATTGAACTCAGAAAAGAGTTCCTAAGTTATAAAGCAGAATTAGGCTATTTGGCCCATCATGTCTACTCGATCTATCTTTCCCTCCCAGCCCCATTCTCCTGTCTTCTCCACTTAACTCCTGACACCCATAATAATCAAGGGGAAGAAAGAGGAGCATGGGTAAGGCAATGAGTGAAGCAGTGCAGCAGCAATACCAATGTCTGGAGATCATTTAAGGCTTACAGTATATTTCCATTGCGTTTCATCACAGGTACTGATCTCTCCGCCATTGATAGAATCTACAGGAAGTTTTGCCTCAAGAAGGAAGCTACTATCATCAAAGATACATCGCCCTGGCCACACTCTCTTATTGCTGCCTCCAGCAGAAAGGAGGTTCTGGAGCCTCAGAACCGTTAACTCCAAGATCAAGAACAGTTTCCTCCTATCCGCCAGCAGATTCTTGAACCACCCTGCACAACCTTGACTAGGAACCATATCTCAGCACCCATCTGCAACAGGTATTGCACTACAATAGTTGCTTTACATACATTGGGTTTTGAACTATTATGATCTAGTTTTTCCTTATAATAACTAATAATGTTGCATATTTACTTTTGTTGTTGTTGGAAAGAAAAACATTTTGTTGTAGCTGCAGCAAGAAAGAATTTCATCGTTCCAGCTCATGACTAGTGTATATGACAATCTCTTGATTCGTGTATATATAGACCATTGCATATGCTACATGGAAGCCTGATTTTGTGTCCATCTTCGGTATAGACCAGCAGCTGTAGTTTCTTCCTACACAGTAGGTATGGGTACATAGGGGAATCAAATAAATGTGCAGTAGAAGGGGCCTGGGAAATAACAGGAAAGTCATTCACTTGCCGGTGAGATAGATCTATGTGGATGGATACAGTTATGTGCAAAAAGGGAGAAAGAGAGGGATGTAAAATTTGGAATTTCTGTAATAAAGTTACAGTGGCACTAAAATTACCAAGTCATCAGAGTGCACAGCAGGCAGAGTTGGCTGCTATTGCAGATGAAATGACTCACCCGACTGAGTTCCCGCCTCCATATACTATCTGTTCAGATTCTATGTTTGTCTGCAATTCACTGACAGACTTTTGGGTTGTTTGAAAGTCAATTTAAATCAGTAGCCGAGAAGCTGCTTTGAGGCACAAGGGCACACAGTGGCACAGCTGGTAGAACTGCCACCACACAGCACTAGTGACCTGGCTTAATTCTTAGCTCTATGTGGACCTGTCAGCTCATTCTCGCTGTGACTGTGTGGGTTCTGTACAGGTGCTCCGATTTCCTCCCACATCCTGAAGAGTGAGGATTACTAGGTTATTTATCAACCTGTGTGCAAGTGAGTCATAGAATCAGGGCCAGGAGGGAATTGAGAGGAACAAGGAGATAATAACATGGACCCAATGGACTAAAGGGCCTGTTTCCATGCTGCATAGCTCTGTAGCTTTAGGGAGATATTGGGAAGTAGAGAGATTGGCAATGAAGATGGTATTGAGGAGCTGTTTTTGGATTAATAACAGCATTGGCAACAGTTGGGTCAGTGACAGAAATAGATCTCATCAACTTGCAAAAGGCATATTTGGTCATTCAGGAAGTGTTAGACAAACAGATAAAATGTGAAATCATGGAGGGACCCCATCAAATATCTGAAGATAGTATAAAAGAAGGGTTATTTATGGATGATAAATGACATGCTGGGGGAGACTCCTGGGGGAGAATTTCATGTGACTTGTACATAGAGGAATGGGGAAAGGGATGTGTGGCACAGAGAAATTGGGAAAAAGAATCAATGAATGGAGTGGAAGATATTTGTGCAATTGCTTAATCGGTGCACTTTGTAATTGAACGGCCTGTCCCACTTGGTGTCACGCAGGTGACGCGCAAAGATTTTGTGAATCCCAAAATCCTGGGGCTCCGTGCGCGACCGTGCGTCACTGCCTATGCCACGCGCCATGCACGCGTAATGCACGCGTAATGCACGACACGTCGTGACGCGTGAATGATGTCGCGTAAATGACGGCCACGTGGGACAGGCCCTTCAGACTCACAATGGGAAAGCTTTGCTTAGGCACACTCTGAAGATAGAAGGGACATGGTAGTGCATACAGGTATGTTTTATTGGATTTCTCCCAATTTTCAGCATTATTAGTGGATAACATGACTAAATGAGTTAAGGCATTTATATGCAAAGCAGTTACTGTACTAATCACAGATAAGATCAAGATGTGAGAGGTGTTCTCTAGATGTGAACGGCCGAGTATGCTGGAATCAGATCTGGATTATCACTTTATCAGACAGATAATGAGGGTGACCTTGAAATGGTTGCCTGCTGAAGGGAAGTAACATGAAAGCCATAATCCACTGACTTCAGAAAACGTTGGATGTACAAATAGGATAATAAACGAAAGACTGGAGAGGATTCGATAAACAGAAGAAATAAAATGGGATGAAGTATCAATGAATAACGAGCAAAGTATCTCCCACATAGGATACTGAATCTGAATCTCAATCTTAATTCAGATACTCATCCCATGAGTTACTATAGAGTAACCCATGAAAACATCAGGATAATTGTTCACACACTCAATAGCTAAAAGGCAGGAGAATTAAGAGGAACAAGGAGATAATAATATGGACCCGATGGACTAAAGGGCCTGTTTACATGTTGCATGACTGAAGCTTTAGGAAGATATTAGGCCAGTTTTGGCCAGTTTTGTAGAGGTGATAAAAAAAAAAGCCCATTAGAGGAGTTGAAACAAGGAACTGCAGATTCTGGTCAATTTACAAAAGGACACAAAGTGCTGGAGTAACTCAGCATGTCAGGCAGCATCTCTGGAGAACGTGGATTGGTGACGTTTTGGGTTGGACTGGAAGGTCTGCTGGGGTTCCAGGATGGAGACTTCCCGCATCCAGGGACCCAGCAGTCTTTCTAGACTGACCCGCTGAGTTATGCCCCTGTCCCACTTAGGAAACCTGAACGGAAACCTCTGGAGACAAGTCTCCAGAGGTTTCCGTTCAGGTTTCCTAAGTGGGACAGGGGCATTACTCCAACATTTTGTATATTTCCTAATTCCAAGCATTATTGAACCACTAGATTAGGGGTCATACAATATTGTGGACAATGCCCTTGTTTTCCACAAGGAGGTTAATTTAATCTGATAAAGCTACATAAACACAACAGAAGCAAAAGAGAGAAAATGACTTATGGGGTGGCAAAATGGTGGACCTTAGAGGATGTTTTTATTTGCCTACAGCAGTACTGGCACAGTTGTCAATCCCACCTTTTCAGGAAATGTGCACAGCATCTAACGTAAGGAGCCATACATATCAAGGATCCATTTGCAAAGTTTCTTATAAAGTAACTCTTCTCTGCATGTCCTGAATCTTATAAACAGGGCCAAGACAGAGCAAACGTACATTTTTATTTCTATGGGGAGAAATAGAGGCAATGATATAATGACAGCCAGACCAACTGTTAATTACCTGGGGAAAGCATCTAAAGTTGGCACATATTTAAAACAGCTGTATTACACATATTGTTTTAACAATAATATTAGTTCTGGGGAAGGGAAAACAGTATGTGAAGGTAATTTAGCTTTGGTACGCATGGCAGAAGCAATTGAAGACCAACAAATTTGGGTAAAATGTGCTTTTGAATCATCCGGAGCTTTCCCCTGCGCATAGTACCCAAATGATACAAACTACCACATAGATAATACTACCCACATACACAACAGGGGAAACCCATGTGGGAAAGTTTAATGCAGAACTGGCAGCATCTGTGAGATTGCATGGAACCAGCCACTTTATAAGCATTAAAGAGTACTGTTGGCCAAACTAGAATAGTCAAGTCAAGTCACATTTATTTATGTAGCACATTTAAAAATCAGCTCTCGTTGGCCAAAGTGCTTTACATTTGTTATAAGAATAGTATAAACAAACAAACTACATACATATATACATATAGCCCTCGCTCAGTGGGCTTCAGGAAAGGCTTGGGGGTATAGATAAGTTTTTAGTCTTGACTTAAAGGAGTCGATGGAGGGGGCAGTTCTGATGGGAATAAACTATAAGAACTCAGCTATTATTGTGAATACATTTGGGAACAATAAAGGCCGGAATAATTGCAAGGGAGCATGAAGGAGCTATCCAACCATAATAATGTTATAGTGGTCAATGAAAACATCGAAATAAATGAATTATGTTCAGTGTCCAAATAAGATACCAAACTCTATAGATGGCCCGGTATTCATGTTATATCAAATTGCATCTTATCAGGCAATGAGAATTATTTTAACTTTTGACCAGGGTGGCATGGCTGAACCAGAATAAGACAGATATCCGAAGATGTACGAGTCAAATCAAATCAAATTGAGTTCATAATCATGTGCACCAGTATGGTGAGGTACGAGTACAATTAAAATCTTGCTTGCAGCAGTCACAGATTCAGACAACACACTTATATAGATATAGTGATGTAGGGAACAGGGAACTAGTGATCTGTTAGCCTCTTGTCATTTAAATCAGCTCCATTTTTTTAAAAACACTTATCTTTCATAGCTATCTCTCTGCATTGAAATGAATAGTAATGCTTTTACAACTATACAAATCATGTTCAATTGCCAGATTCCCCAGTTTAATGCTGATGAATTCCAGCAAATCCATGATCCGTGAAGAGTCCAACATTGGAGTGCAGTCAACAATGTTCTTCTGAAGAACAGCCAATTTGTGCATATGTACAGGCATCCTGAAATTGATGGCATTTGGAGTGAATGCAGTTTGAATGCAGTCCTCCAACCTGTTGTACCCTCATAAAACTCTGAAAGAATATATTATTTTATTCTGTACCTCATTCGTGAAATACATTTATAACAAGATATCTTTAGTCAAGCTACAGTTTAAAATAAGCCACTTTCAAATGGGTTAATAAATGTGTTGAGCAAGCAAAATTACGTGTGAAAATTACCATAAAACAAATGCATCGCTTCAAGATTCAAGATTCAAGAGAGTTTATTGTCATGTGTCCCAGATAGGACAATGAAATTCTTGCTTTGCTTCAGCACAACAGAATATAGTAGGCATAAATACAGTGTGTCCATATACCATTTAATAAATATATACACACACAAATAAATAAACAGATAAAGTGCAATGGGCTATCAATGTTCAGAGTTCTGTATGAGTTGAGTTTAGTAGCCAGATGGCTGTGGGGAAGGAGCTATTCCTGGACCTGGATGTTGCAGATTTCAGGCTCCTGTACCTTCTACCTGAGGGCAGCGGGGAGATGAGTGAGTGGCCAGGATGGTGTGGGTCCTTGATGATGCTGGCAGCCTTTTTGAGGCAGCGGCTGCGGTAGATCCCTTCGATGGTAGGGAGGTCTGGACTGGGCTGTGCTTACAACCTTTTGTAGTCTTTTCCGCTCCTGGGCGCTCAAGTTGCCGAACCAAGCCACAATGTAACCGGTCAGCAGGCTCTCCGCTGTGCACCTGTAGAAGTTCGAGAGAGTCCTCCTTGACATACCGACTCTCCGTAATCTTCTCAGGAAGCAGAGGCGCTGATGTGCTTTCTTTATAATTGCATCCGTGTTCTCGGACCAGGAGAGATCTTCAGAGATGTGCACGCCCAGGAATTTGAAGCTCTTGACCCTCTCCACCATCGACCCGTTAATATAAACGGGACTATGGGTCCCCATCCTACCCCTTCCAAAGTCCACAATCAGTTCCTTGGTTTTGCAGGTGTTGAGAGCCAGGTTATTGTGCTGGCACCATTTGGTCAAATGGCCGATCTCACTTCTATACTCTGACTCTTCTCCATCAGTGATACGTCCCACAACAGTGGTGTCGTTAGCGAACTTGATGATGGAGTTCACACTATGACCGGCTACACAGTCATGAGTATAGAGTGAGTACAGCAAGGGGCTGAGCACGCAGCCTTGAGGTGCTCCCATGCTGATTGTTATCGAGGCTGACACATTTCCACCAATAAGGACGGACTATGGTCTGTGAATGAGGAAGTCGAGGATCCAATTGCAGAGGGATGTGCAGAGACCCAGTTCTGAGAGTTTGGTAACCAGCTTGGAGGGGATGATTATGTTAAATGCCGAGCTGTAGTCAATGAATAACAGCCTGACATATGAGTTTTTGTTGTCCAAGTGGTCCAGAGCGGAGTGGAGAGCCAGTGAGATTGCATCCACCATTGATCTGTTTTGGCGGTAAGCAAACTGCAGTGGGTCCAGGTTTTTGTCGAGGTCGGAGTTGATTTGCGCCATGATCAACCTCTCAAAGCACTTCATCACCACCGACGTTAGTACCACTGGTCGATAGTCACCTTGCTCTTCTTGGGCACCGGTATGATTGATGCCCTTTTAAAGCAGGTGGGAACATCAGAACTCAGAAGTGAGAGGTTGAAAATGTCCGTAACAACTCCAGCCAGATGTTCCGCATAGGTTATTAGAACACGGCCGGGTATGCCATCAGGTCCAGGCGCTTTCCGAGGGTTCACCCCTCTGAAGAATTTTCTGACGTCGACCTCAGTGACCGTGACCGAAATACCATCACAGCGAATGGGGGCTCGAGAAGGCACATCAGTGTTTTCCCTATCAAAGCGTGCGTAAAATGCATTGAGCTCGTCAGGGAGTGAACTTTCACTGACATGTGTACTGCCTCCTGATTTCACCTTGTAGGAGGTGATTGCATTCAGCCCCGCCACAGCTGCCGAACATTTGGGACAGAAGTCCCTTTTGGCCCTTTTGATGGCCTTACTAAGGTCGTATCTGGTCTTCTTGTAGCCCTCGGTATCTTCAGACATGAATGCCCAGTGTCTGGACTTCAGAAGAGTGCGGATCTCATTGTTCATCCAAGGCTCCTGATTGGGAAACACTTGGAAGGTTTTTGTTGGGATGCAGTCCTCCACACATTTCTTTATGAAGTCTGTAACAACTGTGACGTATTCATTCAGGTCCGATGCCGAGTCCCTGAACATTGCCCAGTCTCCAGGCTCCAAACAGTCCTGGAGTTGTTTCTCTGCCTGCCCCCCACCCGACCAGCTCTGAACAGACCTCACCTCTGGGATGCGCAGGAAGAAGCAGCACCGCGGAATGGTCAGATTTACCAAAGTGAGGGCGAGGGATAGAGCAATAGGCATCCTTGATGGTGGTGTAGCAGTGGTCGAGGGTGTTTGGCCCTCTGGTGCAGCAGGAGACATGTTGGTGGAAGTTAGGGAGCGATTTCTTGAGGTTTGCTTTGTTGAAGTCCCAAACTATGGTGGTAAACGCCTCGGGGTAAGACGTCTGGCGTTTGTTAACCACGGCGTGCCAGACGGACGTCTGCTTGGGGTGGGATGTAGACCGCGGTCAGGATGATGGAGGTGAATTCCCTCGGAAGGTAGAAGGGGTGGCACTTCACGGCCAGATGTTCGAGGTGTGGAGAGCAGGAGTTGGATAGGACTGCCACGTCTGAGCACCACGCAGAGTTGACCATGAGGCAGACGCCCCCTGCACTTTAACATGGTTTGGGTAAAAAGTTTTTCTAGATATGACCTTGATGCAAATGTATTGATGATATAGATAATACTGATGGGATATTTCTATTTGCTTCAATAATAACTTCAAGGACCAATTAAATCTATAAATAAGCGAATTAATAAAGTCAAACAATGAAACCGTGGTATTTTGTAGGTGCTCTGCTTACCCAGTGGTGTGGAATGCTGGTCAATTACTTGGTTTGATGTAAAAAAAAGTCATCTTTATTACCTCTTTTTTAATCAATTCCAGGAAATGTTATTGTTCCAAAAGCTTCCCGAGACAATGCTCATTCAAATTTGCCCACCTCCTCAGAAGTTTTGGCTCCACTTGGCAATATCGATTTAATGCAAATGCATCACAAGGGCTTATAGCCAGCGTTGCAACTAAAGTCTTTGATGCAGATAAGTATCCCACTCTTTCAAAATCCAGTCAGAATTATTAAAATCTTTTGTGTTGTGGAGTTCTGCAAACACCTTACACATCCACATTTTTAATAACTAGTGAAGATACTGTCACCTCCGGAACAAAAATTAAATGTTGCCCCTCACCTTTCTTTAATAGACTTACTTAAGGACTTTGCTTCGTGTTCATCCAGTGAAATAGTTCTGCTGACTGGTTGCTCATAAAGGAAGAACTGGTAACGGTGGTAGCCTGTGCCAGATGGAGGGTTGGGAGGTGTATACGCTGTGATACAATGAAACAAAATTAAAAGTCATAAAAAATAACACTAAGGGTTCCTTCACCCCAAAAGCAATTGCGCAACTTATTTTGTAAATTAGATATATTTATCAAACACATCCCTTTTCTCAAATGTGTATGGCACTATGGTAATCAGCAGAAAAGATAAAATCAAATGGTGCAGAGTTTGTTCATATTTTAATGTGAAATCAATATACATTGTGAATATAAACAATACAAAACTGTGTTTTAGTGATATGGGAGAAGACTGGGAACTTAGCTTTAGGAACAGAAAATAACATAAAAATTACTGAAATTGATAGTCATTCTATAAAACCCAGAGCAATTATAAATCATATTGTGCTAAAACCAGTCTTGCAATGTATAAAGACAGTGGCCCTAGTCCACTGAATCTCTTCATTTGATATTTATGAGAAGATTTCTGCTAAAATAACATTGCAAGCCACTTTGTTGGTATTCACATTCACATTTATGTGTTAACTCAATGCGTCTAACTTTTATTTTTCAAAACAATTCCATGCTTTATTTTTTGGAGATATCTGTACATTAATTTACTGTAAATGGTGCAATACAAAAAGGTCATTCAATAAAACCAATCCTTGCCCCTGGCATCATTCACCCTTCATCCGAGCCACAGCTTTCGTCATTCCAAATCTTGGACATAGAGTCATACAGCAGAGAAATAGGCTCTTCAGCCCTTCATAGCCATGCCAACCATCACATTTATCTTTATTCATTGATATTTGTGTATGTTCAATATCCTTCTATGTCTTGGTGATACAAGTGCTTAAACAGATACTTATTAAATATCATAGGCGTGACTACCTCTTTTCACCATCCATGTTTAGACCTATGGCCTCTGGTCTAAGAAACCTCTGAATTTAGAAAGGTTCCTATTTGCCCAGTGAATGCTTTTTACAATTTTGCATATCTCAATCAAATTCCTTCTCAGCCTCCTCTGCTCCAAGGAAAACAATTTATCCAGCCTATCCAGTCTTTCTTCTTAATTGATCCACCACAGGCAACATCAAGGTAAATCTCCTCTGCACCCTTTCCAGTACATTCACAAGTTTTATAACATTGGATGAAAAAGTCCGAAGCTTTTAAATTTGCTGTGCCAGCTAATGAGAACAAGCATCTTGTGTACCTTCTTCAGCGGTGCTTCCACCTTTAGGGATCTGTTGTCTAGTACACCAAGGTTCTTTTGTTCCTTAGTACCCCGGCCCTTATTAGACCTTCTAAATTGTACCATCTAACACTCATTTGGATTAAACTCTATCTGCCATTAATCTGCCCAATTTGCAACTGATCAGTACTCCTTTCAAACATGACAATCGCCCTGACTATCAAACATAATGTTAATTTTCATGTCATCTGCACACTTACTCATCATGCCTCCCACATTTTCGACAATTTGAAGTGGTTTCACAAATTGACTATTCGAGACATCTTGAATGATAAATCAACATTTGCAACATGATGGAGACAGATGTACTTGGTGACCATCAAATTCTACAGTGCAGCATCTCTGGAAGACATGGATATGCGATGTTTCGGGTAGGACCCTTCATCAGACTATTTCTAGTAAGGGGATCAGAAAGCTGAGGGGGGAGGGGGGAGGGGGGAGCTGGGAGAAGAATAAGGCCATCAGTCAATAATCTATCCCCTGAGATGGAGACAGGGAGATTGAGAAAGGGGAGAAGGCATCAGAGATAGTCCAAGTGAATTTGAGGGCAGGGTGGAAGTTAGTGATGTGTCGTAGTTAATGGAGGTTAGACCACATCTATAATCATTTTGTGATCCTACAAAGAAACAATCAGTTTAAAACTTTGTGATTTTGTCCAAATACTGCACAACAATATCACAATTGCTTGCTTTCAGTCGAACTGGTGGTTGTTTAACTCTGAATTTCATTGCCAGCAGGCAGCAGATGCACTTTAAAAAACATGCTCACTGCGAGAAAAATGACTGCAATTTCCATGCATCACTTTTCATCCCACAGTTCATTAAACTCCACCTTGTATTGAAATGGCCAACAGCTTTACAGAATTAAATAATGTACTGAAGTAAATCCAAGTAATGCATGTTTATTTAACATTGTTTGGAGTAACTTATTCAAGTATCTGAAACTTGACATAACATCGTTGAACATCC
The DNA here is from genome assembly GCF_010909765.2 of Amblyraja radiata. Classification (NCBI taxonomy): domain Eukaryota; kingdom Metazoa; phylum Chordata; class Chondrichthyes; order Rajiformes; family Rajidae; genus Amblyraja; species Amblyraja radiata. The sequence goes on along the minus strand of NC_045994.1, from coordinate 8,590,297 downwards.
AGGAACGGTGAGGCCCTATACAAGACGGGAAAGAGCCGGCAGTACATTTTGAGAAGGCTCTGTTCTTTCAACGTCTGCTGCAGATGTTCTTCCAATCAGTTGTAGCCATTGCCATCATCTTCGTTGCTGTGTGCTGGGGCAGCAGGGCCAAGCCTGTGGATGGCAATAGGATCAACAAACTCATCAGGAGGGCTGGCTCCGTCCTGGGGGTGGAGTTGGACTCACGGAAGGTGGTCTTGGAGGGGAGGATGCTCCTCAAGCTGCGGAGCATCCTGGACAATGCAGCTCACCCCTCCACGACACACTGGTCAACCTGAGGAGCACCTTCAGCAACAGACTGGTTCCACCAAGATGCAGGACAGAACGCCACAGGAGAAACTGTGCAACTCCTCACTTTTCTGTCGTGTGGTAGACTGAGACTGACTCCCTCACCCTCCCCCCCAATCTTTACCCATCCCCCCAAGCCTTTCCACTCATCACTTTAATTTCATGTTTCATGTATTTTGTGTTTTAATGACTGTTGGCAGATTAATTTCGCTCCTGGGATAAATTTTCGAATGAACATATTCAGACAACAGGACTGCGCTGGGCCTATTCCATGGTGAGAATACAGAGGTTTGATCCCTCATTTGCTCTGCTTGCACTTTGAGACTTAGAGTTGATGCTCATTGCATGGACGTGACGTTAATGCTGAATCTACAGTGTGTATGAAAAAAAAAGTTTTGGTTGCTAGACAAGTTATTGTTCACATTTGAGCAATTTCTAGCTTTGTGCAGTTTCTCCACCAACTATTTGTATTTTTCAAACATACAAGAATATCAGTATTTCATCAGGGTGTTCTTACATTGCTTACATAGCAATTTGTGTGCCAAATGGACTATTTAATATGCCACGCCATGAACACAAAGCACATCACCAAAACAAAGCACTCGAATGCTTGCTGTTTGCAAACCTGCGTTAAAAAAACAGCAATAAAATTCTAACCACTTCCACGTCACATTCGATGGCAATCCCATCACAGTATCCCTGTTGTCAAATCCTGGGTGATGACATAAGAGGTCCAGTTCTAAAATTCTATGGCTATAAACATATAATAATAATAATAATAATAAATTTAATTTAATGGGCGCCTTTCAAACATCTCAAGGACACCTTACATAGTATATCGGAATAACATATAATCGGAATATAACTAGTAATAAAGACATCACAGAGACACAAATTAAAAACAGGATTCAATCCAAAAACAGAAAATCAAAAACACAGTGTGAAGAGGGAGCAGCGGCAACCAAATCGTGCCAGCGTCCACTCTCTCTTCACGGCAGCCATCTTGGACACAGACCTACAAGACTACAATTAGACAAAAAAATCATCCCCCCACAGTGGATAGCACTGTGGGGGAAGGCACAATGTCCAGTCCCCACCCCATGTTCACCCCAAAGTCAGGCCTATTGAGGCCACCGCAATTGCCTCTACGGAGGCCCGATGTTCCTGGCCGTTCTCACCGGGTGGTCTTGCCCCGGCGTCGGGAGAGTCCTTTTGGCGGCTGGGCCACTTGGAACGGCCGCTTCCTGGTTGGAGCCCGCGGCTGCCGAAGCCGACAAGGCCGCGCCGGTTTGGAGCTCCCAGGCTCCCGTTGATAAAGTTGGCGCCGCCTCTCCACACTGCCGCCTCTCCGCACGCCGCCTCTACGCTCCGCAGACCCGCAGCCCGGAGTTGTTGCTCTCGGCGGTCCAGCTCGCCAGAGCTCCAGCGCGTCGCTCCAGCGCGGCGACCCAGGCAAGGGATCGCCCGCTCCGCTCCAGCGCTCCAATGCTGTGCCGCCGCCGAGGCCGAGGTGCTGGGCGGTTCCCGCCAGGAAACGGCGCTCCAAGCCCGCAGGTAGGCCACGAGGACGGGTCAACGGGCAGCCCGGAGAAAAGGCTGCCACACCGACCAGGTAGGGACCTAGAAATTAAGTTTACACCTACCCCCCACATTAAAAAGACCATATCCCCTACAAACAAAAAACAGGACTCACTAAAAACTATAAAAAAAACGGATTTAAAACGGACGGCTGCTGGCTAGCAGCCGTTCACCAAGATGGCTCCTCCTCCTCTATGACAGGGGCCAAGCCTGCATTTACTACAAAACAGATCAGTGTGTCCATATATCATTATATAAATATATACACACATGAATAAATAAACTGATAAAGTGCAAATAACAGATAATGGGTTATTAATGATCAGAGTTTTGTCCGAGCCAGGTTTAATAGCCTGATGGCTGTGGGGAAGTAGCTATTCCTGAACCTGGTTGTTGCAGTCTTCAGGCTCCTGTACCTTCTACCTGAAGATAGCAGGGAGATGAGTGTGTGGCCAGGATGGTGTGGGTCTTTGATGATACTGCCAGCCTTTTTGAGGCAGCGACTGCGATAAATCCCCTCGATGGAAGGAAGGTCAGAGCCGATGATGGACTGGGCAGTGTTTACTACTTTTTGTAGTCTTTTCCTCTCCAGGGCGCTCAAGTCGCTGAACCAAGCCACGATGCAACCGGTCAGCATACTCTCTACTGTGCACCTGTAGAAGTTAGAGAGAGTCCTTCTTGACAAACTGACTCTCCGTAATCTTCTCAGGAAGTAGAGGCAATGGCCTCTTCAACAACATGGCCCAGAACATCGACATAATCAGGTGGTGCTGCAAGAATATCAATGACGAAGCTCTCAAGGACACCAATAAAGCAGCTCCATTTAGACAGAGCCTCACAAACAACTCATCAACTCCCTGTCCCTCCTCAAAAACTCCATCAAATTACTGAGACAGGATCTCCCCCACAAATGGTGTCCTGTGACACTTAACACCTTAATACTGACAAGTGCCAGATTATCCACATATTCCTCCCTGAAATCACTATTTTCCATATCCTTCTCCTTGGTGAATACAGATGAGAAGTCTTCATTTAGGATCCTGCTTACAACCGTGGGGCCACACACAGATTACTCCCTTGGTTCTGAAGCGGACCCACTCTTTTCCACTTGTATTTTTGAATCTACATTCTAGTGCAGTGTAATTTGTGTGGATTGCCTGTTGGAACTTTACATTAGATGTTAAGGTTTGACCTGCAGAATCAACAAGGAGGCAAGCTATTCCATTGAAGCATTGCATTTCCCTGTCATCTCTTTCAGAGACTTCACTTGCATGAGTAATATTTACACATAATCTTTTGCTGGAAACACAGAGGAAAGTTTTCTATCCAGTGTAATGCAAGCTTGTATGCCACCATCGCCATCCGATTACTTCAACTATCCGTGCCTACCACGCAGAAGAATGTTTTCATCTTAGAACTCCAGTCTATTATTATCTACATCTAACTTTTCGAAGTCAAATGAAACCCCCTGCACATGTGCTTCTTCTAAAAAGTATTACTTCAGGGGCAGGCCCCTGCATAAGGGGAAGAAATTCTCTGACTCAGATGGCCACATAAGGTTGAAACTCACTGCCCCCAATCACTTTATGCACATCAGTCAGAAAACATTTCACCCTGTACCAGTTTAATCTCATTGTTGAAGGAGAATGCCGATGTCCTTTTGACCTCTGCACATATTGAACAAAATAGTCTACAGTATGCCCATTCTTACGTGCATAAAATAAATGAAAACTGAAGGTTACATATTCTATCGCAACAAGCAGTATTGTATTTTTTTGAAGTGTCCCTCATCACTACATCTAAGCAATTTACTGAAGTGTTTAGTCGAGAATGATTTTTGAGAAAAGGTTTTAATTAACATACAGTAAATCCCAGAACATTAAAGTGAAGGAAAACTTAACAACTGGAGAATGTTATGAGCAATTCAACATGTTCAGTCTTATTGGCAATTTTACAACTTGTTTTGCTGGCCTTTTAAATAATCAATTCATCCCCTTTAGCCAGGGGCGGAAAACCCGGGAGGGCCAGAGGGGACACGTCCCCCCCATGTTTTGAGAGGTGGGCGACATCCCCGCCAGGTTAACCTGCCTGGGCTTGTGGGAAATATGGCCAGCGTGGAGAAGCAGCGCTGGTATCCCGTCAGTCCAGACAGGGCTGTTAGTTAACCCGGTGAGACAGGCAGAGTTGAGCTGCATTTAGCACTGGATTAAGTCTCCGAAGCCTCGCGCACGTGTGAATGTGCGCCGCCAAAAAATTGTGTCCCCCATCCCCTCCATGTTTTGATAGTGAGTTTCGCTCTTGCCTTCAGCTTCAGTCAGAAAAGCATCATGGATGGTACAGTGGTGAAGCAGGAGTGTTGCTGCCTAACAGTGCCAGAGACCCAGGTTCGATCCTGGCTACGGGGTGCTGTCTGTACGGAGTTTGTACGTTCTACCTGTGACCATGTGGTTTTCTCCAGGTGCTCCGGTTTCCGTCCACATTTCAGGGACGTGCAGGTTTGTAGGTTAATTGGTTTCTATAAACTGTCCCTACCGTGTAAGATAGAATTAGTGCACGGCTGATCATTTAGGATCTGAATGTGTAGGCAGGTGAGCAGTTCATGAATGAATGGTGATTAAACTATAAAACTAGGTGTTGTGCACTCAAAATATGTGCAGATTGAATAGAAAATGATATCAGTGTGAAATGGCAAGAGTTAAACATGAATTATTGGTTTTGTGCACATTTCAATGTAAATTCATTTTCAAGCCAACATTTGAAACAGTAAAATTAATCTCCATGCCTTTTCTATGAGGATTCCTCACCACCCTGTGATAACCCTTTCTCCCATCTCCAACGGTCTTCCTGCTCTTGAACTCCCCCAGATGGCCTTCTATCTACCCTCTTTAGACCTTTTCTATAACCAGTCTGAAGAAGGATGTCAACCCGAAACATCACCCATCCATTTTCTCCAGAGATGCTGCCTGGCCCGTCGTGTTACTCCAGCACTTTTTGTCTATCTTTGGTATACTAGCATCTGGAGTTCCTTTCTACACATTTAAAACATTTCTGCAGGACAGATTTATTTTCGTACTATCTGAAGATTTATACATGTTTGGTGAGTAAACAGCTTTCTCTCCATATTTTTTAAATGTCTTTTTCTCTTCAGCTTTCCCTCATTACCCATTTTTAATCTTGCTGCTGTTCTTGTTTCTTCCTTACTGGGCCAGGTAGGTGTGCAATACTGCTGTCATGATTAAACCATTTCTCATCTCATTAAATGAGAATTTGTTCCCAGCCAATAGTTTAGAGAGGCTAATAACATCAACAAAACCATGGCAGTTTTCTGCTCAGTTAACTCATTTACAGGCAAATGATGAACTGCTGATTTCTCCCCTTAATTCCTAAAGAGTGAAATGCAAGCTTCTTGGCAATGACGGAGCCTCGTTAGCAAGTCTCGTTATGATGTAGTTTTGTGCTGGGGTATCTTGTGGTCTGAGTGCTACTGAATGGAACAAAGAAATTTAGTGGTGCGTGTGAAATGCCAGGAACTAATCTGGATCTTAGCGGTAACACTATATCCTTCCACAGTCCGTAAGCCTGTTGACATCTCTGTTCATCTCTAGCTGCCAGCATCTTAAAAAATGCCTTTAAAATCCACACGCACTGGTGGAATCCATTTGAGCTGAAACAATAAAAATTAGTAAGTAGTGTACAAGATGCTTCTGTTGAGGCTCAATGAAGGGGTTGGACGGGCTAGATGCAGGAAGATTGTTCCCGATTGTTCTCGAAGTCCAGAACTAGGGGTCACAGTTTAAGGATAAGGGGGAAATCTTTTAGGACCAAGATGAGAAAAACATTTTTCACACAGAGTGGTGAATCTCTGGAATTCTCTGCCACAGAAGGTAGTTGAGGCCAGTTCATTGGCTATATTTAAGAGGGAGTCAGATGTGGCCCTTGTGGCTAAAGGGACCAGGGGGTATGGAGAGAAGGCAGGTACAGGATACTGAGTTGGATGATCAGCCATGATCATATTGAATGGCGGTGCAGGCTCGAAGGGCCGAATGGCCTACTCCTGCACCTATTTTCTATGTTTCTATGAAAATGCATGGACGGAGATGGGTGGATTGTAAATAGTATCATGGACTGTTGTGTAAAATACAGCATTTCAGGGTCAGCATTTTTTAATATTTATTCATTGTCCAACAGTCTGCTTTTGTTTCTTCCATTTCACTGCAAGAGCTATGACCAAATTAATGATCAGAGGATTTTACTTCGGAGTCACGTGAGTGACTACGTGAAGAACCCCGCTTACGACGCATGCGTGTCATATCACTACACGCATTGCAACGAGTCACAGCAGGGGGAACAACGTTCCCCTAGTGGAGAATTTGAAAGTCGGGAGCAGCAGGTAAGAGACTCTGCGTTCCTTCCACTTACCTTTTAGGTGGAGACATGGACCGGATCCATGAAGGCTGCGGAAAACTGGCGGGGGAGAACCGCGGAGTGCGGGCAGCCGGCAGCAGCAGCAACGGCACGCGAAACTTCCGGAGAGGAAACAGCTGTGCCCGACTTCGCTCCCGCACCGGCAAAATTCACTTCTCGGCCGGGCGGGAAGCGAAGCAAAAGACGTCCCATATGCCAGTCTCAAGCGAGTCTGGCTTGGAGCAGTCGCTAGCGGCCAGTGCCGAGATTACCGGGGGAACAGCGGTGGACCTACATGGAGCAGCCGGAAGCGGCCAGGAAACATTCGCATAAGGGCCGGTGCAGCCGGCTGCGGGACGAGGACAATCCGCAAACCATTGCCCGTGAGTACCGGGGACGGGAAGAGTGGGCATATGGGAGAGAGCAGCAGACTGCGGACCGGCTACAGGAATGGGTGCAGCCGAGAACGTCTAGTGCCAGTGAGCACAAAGACCGTTTGGTGCAGTTGCTGGAGGAGCTCCTCCATGGTGGCAGTCCCAGAAATATGGAGGCTAGCCACAGTGGGCAAGAGGTAAGTCCCACAGCGGTACCCCGTGTGGGGCCGCAAGATATCTCTTACTCCTCAGAGGAGAGTGGGCAGGACCAAATTTGGTCAGACCCTGACCAAGGCACAGGTTTACATAACCCTGAAGGAGGGAAGAAAGGAAAACTGCTTGATATGGTGGCCGAGTTTTTTTCAACCAAATCAAACTGGGGCAGATTTGGATTCTAGGATGGCAGCCAGTATAAATTATATGTCTGACCATCAGTTACAAACACAAACCTTTACAGAGACTCTGGCTAGATATCTGCCCCAGGGAATTGTAATTCTCTATAAGTACCCAGCGTGAACCAATGTATATGGAAGCATATGGGGAAGGCCACCCGAACACACGACTTGAAAATCCAGAAAGCCTTAAAAGAGCTTACAGCGGGGATCACAGCCTTTGCCCGCACCCTGGAGAAAACAGAATTAACAAAGGATCACCAGGACGCTTTAGCTTTGTTCTGTAATGTCCAATTTGAGCTGAATAGCATGAGGAAGAGTGCTATTCAGCCAGCATTAGACCCGAAGTTCGCGGTGGTTTGCAAACAGAGAGCCTTCAAACCTCCAACCCTATTGTTTGGAAAAGATTTATTTAAACAGGTTAAAGAGCTTGATGAGGAATCAAAGACATTGGGGCTCATTAAGACTAGTGCAAAGTCTTACTTTGGGCAAAGATGCCAACCATATGGACCACCTAGAAGAGGGGCGTTTAGCAGTGGCAGTGCTAAACCCAGATACAACCCGCAGCAGCCTTTTTTAGCGTATGGCCAGGGGCGACCACCCTGGAAGATGCGGGAGCCTCCACCTCCAACACAACCTCTAAAAACAGAGCCCCCCTTTACAAAGAAACCAAGGAAATAATTCAAAAACCACCAGTAACCATGGAGGTAGGTGGGTCTGGTTCTCTTATAATAAAGGGGAGCACGAGAGTTGGAGGGAGGCTGCAATATTATACGAAAGAATGGAATAAGATCACAAGAGACTCATATATTCTAAACAGTATTCAGGGTTATCTGATAGAATTTATTCATTAAAATAAACTTCCAGTGCAACATACACCAGAAGGCACTTCGTACTCACCGAAGCCGAACAAGCTATAGCTCACATCGAGCTGCAAAGATTGCATACAATAGGCGTAGTTGAGCCTACAATACATGAGCCATTAGAATTTGTACCTAACCTATTTATTAAAAATAAAAAAGAAGGGGTTGCCGGATAATCATTGATCTGTCAACCCTAAACACATTTGTTCAATATGTTCATTTAAGATGGATACCTTTATCACTGCTAAGAATTAGTGTCAACAGGGTGCTATATGGCAAGCATTCACTTAAAAGATGCTTACTATACAGTACCCATTAGAGGTGAACACAGACGGTATTTGAAATTTAACTGGATGGGGTCAACATAACCATAGGATATGGCATATCTAGACGACATTTTCATTGTTGGCAAAACTTACGGATTGGTTGGGGAGCCACTAATTCCGTTTCTAGCTGTGGAGGGAGATGGAAGACACAGGAGGCAGTTTTACTTAACACACGTGGTATAAATTACCTAGAGATGTTAGGGGCTTTTTATGGCCTTAAGTCATATTGCTCAGGCATTGAGCACCAGCATGTTCGGTTACAAATTGATAATACTACTGTGGTGGCATATATAAATTATATGGGTGGAAATATATCGACATCTTGTGATGAATTGGCAAATTCAATTTGGCTATGGTGTATCCAAAGATATATTTGGATATGGGCTACATACCTACCAGGGAAACTAAATTCAGTGGCAGATACCAGGTCATGTAAATTTAAGGAAAACACGGAATGGATGTTGAATAAAAATGTATTTGCTGAAATTACAGCAAAATATGGTACACCAGATATTGATCTTTTTGCATCCAGGTTGAATCACCAACTACCAAGGTATGTGTCATGGGAACCAGACCACGGGGCAGAAGCAACAGATGCATTCTCTCTGCATTGGGGGAAATGGGTTTTTATGCATTTCCTCCTTTTCTGCCTCATCAATCGGGTACTAAGGAAAATTCATTAAGATTCGGCATCTGGGATTCTCATAGTACCCGATTGGCCTACTCAACCATGGTTCTCGGTTATACAGGGAATGGTATTAGAACCATGTACCATTATGAGGCATAGCCCTAATTTACTAATTCATCCAGTAACACAGGGTAGTCACCCATGCCATAATAGTATGAATTTGTTGATTTGTAGAGTCTGAAAGACCCACTACTTGGCATGGGACTGTCAGACAGAACTATGAATATCATATCAGCTCAAAGACTGTCTACAAAAAAGCAGTACTTAGGACACATCAAAAAATGGGGGAAGTACTGCTTTGATAACAACCTTGATCAAAGAGCCAAGGACATTCCGGCTGTATTGGAATTTTTGACAAGCCTGCATTGTGATGAAGGATTAGGCTACAGTACCATCAATAGTGCCAGAAGTGCTCTTTCCAATTATTTATCGCTAGGAACGGAGCGGCACTCAGTGGGAACGCACCCCCTGGTAACTAAACTCATGAGGGGCATATTTAATGCGAAACCCCCTAAAACCAGGTACTCCCGAATCTGGGATGTGGGTGTCGTTTTGACCATGCTGAGAAGCTGGTCGCCTACTACAGCATTATCACTTGAAAAACTCACTATGAAGATAGTTATGCTGATGGCGTTGGTTACTGCACAACGAGTCCAGTCATTACACAAACTGAGGCTGGACTGCTTGATGATCTGCCCTGAAAAACTGGTGTTTGTCATTAATGATCTCATAAAACAAAATAGACCGGGATCATCGGGGCAAGTAATAGAATTTATGGCGTACCTGAATGACGAACGCCTGTGTATAGTCACACATATCCTACTATACATGGAATACACAAAAATTATTCGAGGGCAGAAAATGGCTCTGCTGATTTCATACAAGAAACCACACAAAAGGGTGACGACCCAGACTATCTCAAGGTGGCTGAAAAATGTCTTAAAGATGGCGGGGATAGACACTAATGTTTTTAAATCTCACTCCACCAGGGCTGCAGCAACATCCGCAGCAAAAAATCTGGAGGTGCCAACAGACCAAATCCTCAGGATGGCAGGATGGTCATCTGAGAAGACATTTCAGAGGTTTTATAACAAACCAGTTTTGGATCTATCATCGTTTTCAGAAAGACTCTTACGTTCAATAATATAATTTGCCCAAAAAAACAATGGGCTATGATTTCAATTTAATAAATTTATTTTTTCGTAACATCATACAGTTTTGTATGGAGGTGTTTTAAAAATTGTTAACAATACTTCTCCCAATAATCAAGGCAGACATGAAGCATGGACTCGTTCCACGGCATGAGGTCACAGAGCTTTAAAATCTTCACGTAGTCACTCACGTGACTCCGAAGTAAAATAGTAAGATTAAACGAGAACTTACCAGTTTGAAGTTTGATCTGTATTTTATGAGGAGGAACGTTGAGGGAATACGTGCCCTCCGCTCCCACCCTCCTATGATCATATCATAAACTGGTATCTCTTTCATAATCTTACTATGTTAGGTCATTATAGGATATCTGTGACCTCACACCGCTGCTTTGAAGAATGACACGCATGCGTCGTAAGCGGGGTTCTTCACGTATTCCCTCAACGTTCCTCCTCATAAAATACAGATCAAACTTCAAACTGGTAAGTTCTCGTTTAATCTTACTATTTTTATCTACAGATGCACACAATGCAACCTGCTGCTTCTGGGAACATGAGAATGTTGAAATAGATTTTTGTGCAAATTGTCTTGAAAATAATCTAAAATAATGAGGTTAATAAACTCTCCAACATATCAATATACGTATTTTGTATTTTCGATAATCCATCAAATGCTAGTTCACTGACTTACTTTCACATTCTCAATTCTTTCCTGCTCACAGCTGACACTTGTTGTCAGATTGTGTCTGATACTATAAGACTTTTACATACTGAATTCACGCGTACACATGCTTTTGCTTTTGTTCTTTACTGCCATGATGCAGCAGCAAACATCAGCAGCTCCTTTGAAAATGGATACATAATCAGCCACTTCATAACATCAAAACAATCATCGACAAAACTGCAACTTATTTCACAGTGGCCTAATTTTGCAATAGCTCATCTTGAAATAAAATCGAGTATGAATTGTGTTCAGTTTTTGTGAATAATAAAGCATCACAATTGTCAGTGCAACAGCCTGTACTCAATCAGTGTAGGGATCTGAAAAGAAAGGAAGGCTGTTGAGACGTTGGAAAACAAAGACAAGGATTTTGAAATCAATGCAATGAAAGTAGAGAGCGGGTCAGGCAGCATCTCTGGAGAGCAAGAATGGGTGACATTTCAGGTCGAGACCCTTCTTCAAACTGAAGGGTCATGATCTGAAACGTCTCGCATTCCTTCTCTCCAGAGATGCTGCCTGACCCTCTGAGTTACTCCAGCATTTTGTGTCTAAAATACAGCATACTGCAATTCCTTCCTCCACAATGAAAGTAGAGGATTTGTTATGGAATGATAGATGAGCAGGAATCTTGCCAAGTTAAAGGAGTATTTATAAATGCAATATTTAGTTCCTATGTTACATTGTGGGTAACAGTGCATGAGGTTGTAAAAGTTCAGAACAATTGAGGCATAAATTGGAATTAAGATGAGAAACATGAAAAGCAAAGCTGCATTGTGCTGTTAGCTCATCAGAGATGCTTAAGGCGATGCTGGAAAGATTTTATAGGAATCTGAGGGGTAACTTTGTCACACAAAGGGTGGTAGGTGTATGGAACGACCTGCTGGTGGAGGTAGTTGAGGCAGGGACTATCACAACGTTTAAGAAAGAATTAGACAGGTACATGGATAGGGCAGGTTTGGAGGGTTATGTGTCAAATGCAGGCAATTGGCACTAGCATAGATAGGACAGGTTGCTCTGTGTGAGCAAGTTGGGCTGAAGGGACTGTTTCCACACTGTATGACTCTATGACTCTACGCTTGTGAAACAAATATAAACTAGCTTCCCCCCAAACACTGATAGCCTCATCACAGACATGTTATCTCTATAAGAATGGAAATCTCTCAATATGGTTTAAAAATGAAATCTACTTTTGTGAATACCACTTTGAAAAATAAACATCGCTCCATATGTTTAAGTGGGTTACAATCTGTGTCAGTCTTACTATTTGGAAATGTTACCAGTAACAGCTCGCTGCTGGAGTTACATTGTGAACAGCACAATTCAAGTTGCCATAGACTACAAGACAAGATAGGCTGTGTTGTGCATGATAAAATGCATTACATTACTTAATTTCTGGTGTTGAGGCAAGTGAGCACAATGCAATCTCATTATAAATGTAAATATAGAAATTTGGAGCAGGTAAAACTTGGTACATGTGATAATGGAAGTAGATATGGATGAACAGAAAAATACACAGAGATTTGTGTTTTAATAAGATACAGTCAGATACAGAACTGCAGTATTTTGCAAGGTGTTTTGCTATAGAAGGCACTGTTCTATTGGAAGGGATAGGAAACTGGTTTGCAACTGACTTGATGTTGGAGTGGAATGAAGTTGTGGAGGGGTTGGGTCAAGGGAATGAATTTTCAGATCCCTACACTGATTGCTTCTTGTGGCAGCTGGAATGAAACTTGAAGATGCCAAGTAACCACAGTCAGTACATGTAGATCATGAGGGGATGAGTTGAAGATAGGGAGGAGATTTGGAAGAGAAATAATAGCTAGAAGTACATTATACTTACATTTTGCCTGAGATTGTATTCAACTTATGAATATGTTGGTACAGATGTTTAAATTCTTATATTTTTGCTCCAATAAGTGGGTTAATTATTTTCAAAAATTGCAATCGAAAGAATTTTATACGAATTAATTCCAACAGATTATAATATGATTTCTTTTCCATTCTTCGTCCATGTTTTGCTTAAATCAAATGTGGCTATTTTAACACGGAGACACAAGAGACTGCAGATGCTGGAATCGGGAGCAACAAGCCATCTGCTGGAGAAACTCAGCAGGTTGAGCAGCATCTGTGGAGGGAAAGGGTTGGTCGACGTTTTGGGCCCGCAGATGCTAAGTTCCTCCTGCGGATTGTTTGTTGCTCCTAATTTAACATTAGTATTTGCATTTATACAAAGCTTGCTGTCAGCATGATTAACAGAAGTGTGATAACTGTAAATATGATCATTACAGCGCTTGCCTAGGGCCATTAAGGGTACTGGTACACAAACAATTTGTGCAGGTTTGATGTAATTGCAAGATGTTAGCAGCAATTAAAATATATATTTATGTTTCAATTAAATCAGGTCATAGTAATTCGCCAAACACACCCTGTGGCATCTTGTGGTGAGTTTGTATCCATTTCCAATGGGAGGGAACAGATACTCACACTGCAGTGATGATTACTCCATTACATTGCATGAATAATACCGAGTTAGACTCAAATCTGTCTTGTCATTTGTGAATGCACGTCAGACAACACAGAGTGTTCAAAACATGATCTTTGTGTAAACCAGGTGACACTGGCCTTTGATTAATATTATCCTGTTACATATTCAGATGCTTATGGTGGGGGGTCCAGCAACTAACGGCATTGAATTTATCAGGCTCTGCCTTGCTCATTGCCAGACATATTTGTGGCGCAAATGTTATTTTCCACATATCTGCTCTGTATAGGTCTTGCCGAATATAGTTGCTCTAGTTACGGAGGAAGGACGATGACATTGAGCAGTGTTCAATCATCAGCGAACGTTCGCACCCTTTATGAAATTGTTAATGAAGCAGCTGAAGATGGATGTGTCAAGATCAGTGTCCTGAGGAACTCACACTAAAGTCCTGGGCCTGGGATGATTGACCTCCAACGGGCACAACCTTCCTTCTTATACGAGGTATGACTCCAACCACTAAAGTGCTTTCCCTTTGATACCCACTGACTTTAGTTTTATTGGTGTTGTCCAATGCCATACTCAATCAATCACCTCCTGACTGCAATTTAGTTCTATCATCCATATGTGGGTCCAGGCTGTGAAGAGGCATGGCCATTACTGGAGCTCACATATTCATTACTGGGCTGGGATACCATTTAGTCCCATAGCCTTTGCCATATTGAGTGCTGCCACACGTTTTATTGCTATCACTTGGGATTGGCTGAAGACAGGTTTACATGTTTGGAAGACTCTCAGGAAGAAGTCGTTGAATCATCTCTCTACATCACCATCTATATCTCTCGTTTCCCTTTACCTCCCCCCCCCCCCCCCCCCCCCCCCCCTCCATCTAGCATTTCCCCCACTACCGATGTTAGACTAACTGGTCCATAACAAGAGTCGAGTATAGGAGCAAAGAGGCCCTTCTGCAGTTGTACAGAGACCTAGTGAGACCACATCTGTAGTATTGTGTGCAGTTTTGGTCCCCTCATTTGAGGAAGGACATTCTTGCTATTGAGGGAGTGCAGCGTAGGTTAATTCCCGGGATGGCGGGGCTGTCATATGCTGAGGGAATGGGGCGGCTGGGCTTATACACTCTGGAGTTTAGAAGGATGAGAGGGCATCTTATTGAAACATAAAAGATTGTTAAGGGTTTGGACAAGCTAGAGGCAGGAAACATGTTCCCGATGTTGGGGGAGTCCAGAACCAGGGGCCACAGTTTAAGGATAAGGGGTAAGCCATTTAGAACGGAGACGAGGAAACACTTTTTCTCACAGAGAATTGTGACTCTGCCTCAGAGGGCGGTGGAGGCCGGTTCTCTGGATACTTTCAAGAGAGAGCTCGATAGGGTTCTTAAAGATAGCGGAGTCAGGGGAAATGGGGAGAAGGCAAGAATGGGGTACTGATTGGGGATGATCAGCCATGATCACGCTGAATGACGGTGCTGGCTCGAAGGGCCAGGTGGCCTACTCCTACACCTATTGTCTATTGTTTATTGTCTATTGACAGGATAGGTTTAAAGGGATTTGGGCCAAGCGCCGGCAGGTGGGACTAGTGTAGATGGGGCATATCGGTCGGTATGGGCAACTTGAGCCGAAGTGCCTCTTTACACAATGTATGACTCTATGACTCTAAGCAACTATGTTCCCAAATCTCCCAGCCTTTTACCTCAATTTTCCCCTGATTAAAATTTAATTTTTGACCAGTTGGTTCCCAACCTGAAACATCATCTGTCCATTCCGCAGACAAATGTTGTCTGACCCACTCGGTTCCTCCAGCACTTTGTTTTTGCTTTTGACCAACACACTCTCTATTAGTGCGCTGGAGAGAATGTTTGGCTGTTAATGTTTCTGTTCAGTGGCTTGGGATGCTTTGTCACCTTCAAATTGCTGGTTCCCGAATACAAATAAGTAGAGTGCTGTGGGATTTTTGTTGCATTGGAAAAAGGTATGTCAATGTCCTTAATTTCACCTTTCCAGTTACACTCACTGCATGAGTCACTGAAGTTTTTGTGTTTTACTTTTTTATTCATCTGCTCGGGGTGGTATTTAGAAACTGGTGAGGTAGGTAGAGCTAACAACATTTAACAGTGGGAGAATATACCTTTAAGATTATCATAAACAGCTTTAGTTAGTTATTATTATTCTGTGAGGATGAATAAGCACACCTCCTCTCCTGGCTAAATCACTGAGCAATCCTTGTATCACAGGAGTGGAGGAGTATTGTGCCAGCCCAGTATTTCTTAGCTATAGGTGGCTGTGGAGGGGTTATTGTCTGTGACGTGGGTGGCACATTAAGGGGATGGTGATCAAACATTGCTTACCTGTGAGAACTGTGCCTCTAACTTCTCCAAGCTGGAGTTCTCTACCCTGTCAGGGTGAAATAAAGAGGAACAGTGATATAACAGTCATATTAAGAATACAGCTTCTAATATTACATACCCTATATACATTTAGACTTTCCCCAGAATTTAGCATTGCATTCATTCAAAATGTATCAGCTTTCTGGAGTAAAGGCTTCATTTGTTATCCTTTGATAGCATTAACCATTCTTGATATAGAGAACAACAATGGAAGAAAACTCATATTTCTCTGGCTCAACCATGAGCCTAAATCGAACATAGATTACTAATAAAGCAATAAGCATCTTATGGAAAGCATATTTACAGAATATGTGCCTATTGCTCCATCCCTGGATACACCTCGTACCACTTTCAGCGCATCTATTAGAGGAGGGCATTGCAATGGTGCACAGACTGAAGATAGTAGCACTGGGCATCCCCAACATTGGGCTAGCAATGATGGTGCATCTTGGTCAGTGTGGGCAATTTGGGCTGAAGGGTCTGTTTCTGTGCTGTACGCCTTTATGAGAAGTATCGGTAATCTTGAGGCGCATAAAGGCATACACCCCCTGGAGCTCGACCAATTATATCCTAGGACATTCTGGAAAGTAAGGGAGGCATGGCAGTTTTTTTGCAGTTAAGGATTCAGTTAAGACCTCAGCCATCGCCCGTAGCTCCACACATAGGGGACCGATTCTATCCCTAGTTACACATTTTCTCTTAATAGACTTAAAGAATCTCTTGAAGTTCACCTTTATCTGCCAAAGGTATCTCACGTCCCTGTTTTGCTCTCCCAATTTCTTACCAAGGGGAATTTAAAATGCTTTATATTCCTCAAAGATTCATTTGATTATAGTTGCCTATACCCGACATCTGCCTCTTCTTTTCTCCTGGCCAGAGCTCAATATCAAGAACCAGGGGCCACAGTTTAAGAATAAGGGGTAGGGCATTTAGAACTGAGATGAGGAAAAACGTTTTCACCCAGAGAGTTGTGAATTTGCAGAATTCCCTGCCTCAGAAGGCAGTGGAGGCCGATTCACAGGATGCATTCAAAAGAGAGTTAGATAGAGCTCTTAGAGCGAGCGGAATCAAGGGATATGGGGAGAGGGCAGGAACGGGGTACTGATTGTGGATGATCAGCCATGATCACATTGAATGGCTGCACTGGCCGAATGGCCTACTCCTGCACCTTTTTCCTATGTTTCTTTGTTTCACTGATAAATAATTTTACCATGCAAGTCTTTGTTGAAACCAATAATTCAAATCCCTTTTCTCTTTCTCAGCGTTCAACACTGAAGACCAAGGCATGAAAACATTTCATTGAGAGCTACTGCCCATACAATTAATCATCTAGAGACGCTAAATTAATTTTTTGCCAAACCTGTATAAATTAGCATTGTATTTTATTGTTGAAAAGAAACAGCTCAGGAAATATTTACTGGGTAAATGATTAAATCAAGTAACACCTCACAATAAAGTGGAGTATATTTAACCAAGAAAAGTATTTTCCCAAGTCATTATATCACTGAGAACATCAAAAACATCTGTCAATTTGATATTTCGTATCAGTTTAATATGGTTGCAGAAATATTCTGAAGATGACTAATGTGTTGTGGAGCACTAGTACATTATTTTCATGGCAAGGCTTCCCGTGATGCCACATTTCTTTGCCTTAAGGATGGCAATTTCACTCCAACAAAACACAGGCATCAATGATTATCAAAAAAAGGTTCAAATGAATAAATATAATTTTCTCATATATATCCATTAAAATGTAGTCATTTTAAGACAGTTTATTTTGCTGATATTGGCTCCTGGTGGAAGATATTATATTCCAGAAACATCAAAATATACAAAAAAAACCTAAGATAAGAAGGTGGTGCATTGGAAGGGTTGCTGCCTTACAGCGCTAGAGAACCAGGTTCGATCCTGATTATGGGTGCTATCTGTATGGAGTTTGTACATTTTTCAGGAGCTCCGGTTTCCTTAAATGGCTTGGTAAAATTGTAAGTTGTCCCACGTGTGTGTAGGATAGCGTTAGTGGACGCGGATCGCCGGTCGGCGCTAAACTCGATGGGCCGAAGTGTCTGTTTCTGCACTGTATCTCTAAACTAAATTAAACTAGAATCATTGCTAAACTCAAGATTCCTGACTTCTTGAGCTGCAAAATATCCAAGGTGACCAAAAGAGAATTGTCAGGCTCCATGCAAGGGCTTTATATTCTTTAGGCCTGCTTCCTATTTCCTCTACTTTCCTTGCATGTTGACAGATGTTTCGAGGTATGTAGTTATTCCCAAGTCAATACATGCATGAATGCAAGGACAAGCATCAAGTAGCAATAGCAGTGAATCTGCTTCCTGCCAAATTCACCATCATACCAGCAAACGTATTAAATGTAGTTTACAGTAAATTGGCAGAATCTTCAATGATGCTTTGCAACTAGATGAGAGATTTTTAGTTGCAGATATATTCTTTTACTGTTCCCATCAGGATTTTGGCCAGAATTCATGGGTGAAACCAAACTACATTAAAAAAGCATGTTACTTTTGAAAAATATCTCTTGTTAATTTTTCCATCAGAGTTCAAGTTCAACTGAGATAATGGAAAAATTAAAGTACCATGAAACCTCTCACAGTAAAATGGAGTATGCTTCACCCAGAATTTTTTTTCCCCAAGTCATCCAATCTTTCTTCTAACAGTGTACCTCAGTACTTTTAAAGCTTACAAGGATAAAAGTGCACAGTTAAAAGCCAGAGAATGTCAAGATGAATAGCTTTAATCATATCCATTTGATTTTCCCTCAGCAAATATATAAAGTGCTGCATCAAATATATAAAGTGCTGCATCAACCAAGCAGATTTTACCAGTGTTATTTATCATTCCAACCATCCTATAGATCCCCAGCTAATGTGCAGTACAGTTTCAGCCTGGAACTGGTCAATAATCAAGGCTAAAGTTTGTGAAGTGAAGCCTCTGACAGAGTGTGCAAAGTGCAGTTAGTATTTTCCTTTAGTTCAACTGCTCTTCCTCTTTTTTCCAAAATTCCCTTCACATACATGACTGGGTAACATCGCCCAACCTTGTAACCCAAGGCACAATGATAGCAGTCGCAACTGAAATGCAAGGTTGTGGTTTCAAACCCCCAAGGAAAACCATCACATAATTCCCTCTATTCACCATCACCACTGCTTTTTGTCCCTGAGCCAACATTTAGTATCAATGCCGCTACTGTCACGTTAAATCACTGCATATTAATTCTATCAATGAAGTGGCATGAGTCTATCTGTTAGTCAATGTTGCTTGCCTTGGGAGATGGTAGCTACATCCCCACTGCGCCAGCGGATGCGGCAGCAGACCCTGCTTCCTGGTTCACCACTGAATCTCTACTTAGTGTTTCTGATGGCTCTTCACAATAACTGCACCAAACCTCGACCTGGCTTCTCCAGACTAAATGGTTGTGAGCTGGGTTCTCCCAAATGTCAATGTGAATGCTGAGTTTCTTGATATTTTGCTTACCCAGTCATTATTTCAGAGGTGGACACAAAATGCTGGAATAACTCAGCGGGACAGGCAACATCTCTGGAGAGAAGGAATGGGTGACGTTTCGGGTCCAGACCTTTCTTCAGATTGATGTCAGGGGAGTGGGCGGGACAGAGATAGAATGTAATCAGAGACAGTAAGACTGGTGGGAGAACTGGGAAGGGGAAAGAACAGAGAGAGGGAAAGCAAGGGCTATTTGAAGTTAGAGAAGTCAATGTTCATACCGCTGAGATGTGAGCTACCCAAGCAAAATATGAGGTGCTGTTCCTCCAATTTGCGCTGGGCCTCACTGAGAATGGAGGAGGACCAGGACAGAATGGTCAGATTAAAAACTCAAATGGCAACTCAAATTTCACTGCACCAATTGGTGTATGTGACAATAAATGTCCTTTGTCCTTTGATTGGGAATGGGAGGGGGAGTTAAAGTGCTGAGCGATCGGGAGATCAGATAGGTTAAGGTGGGCTGAGCAGAGGCGTTGAGCGAAACGATCGGTGAGCCTACGCTTGGGGTCTCGCCAATGTGCAGGAGTTGACACCTGGAACAGCGGATACAGTAGATGTGGTTGGAGGAGGTGCAAGTGAACCTCTGCCTCACCTGGAAAGACTGTTGGGGTCCTTGGATGGAGGGGAGGTAAAGGGACAGGTGTTGCAGCTCCTGCGATTGCAGGGGAAAGTACCTGGGAAGAGGTTGGTTTGGGTGGGAAGGGACGAGTTGACCAGGGAGTTGCGGAGGGAATGGTCTCTGCAGAAAGCAGAAAGAGGTGGGAAGATGTGGCCAGTAGTGGGGTCCCGTTGGAGGTGACAAAAATGTTGGAGGATTATATGCTGTATGTGACAGCTGATGGGGTGGAAGGTGAGGACAAGGGGACTTGGTCCTTGTTACGAATAGGGGGAGGGGGAGCAAGTGCGGAGCTGCGGGATATCAAGGAGACCCTAGTGAGAGCCCCATCTATAATGGAAGAAGGGAACCCCGGTTTCCTGAAGAATGAAGACATCTCCGATGACCTGGTAAAAGAAGAGCTTTGGCCTTTCTCCACATCTATGGTGTTTCGCTCAGTTGTTGGTTTGTACACTGAACGTTAGAATTCCTAAGTCTATGCTCATATCCTGCCACAGGATCCCATCATTAATAAGTACCAAATATATAGTTAGGAATGGCATCCTGACAGGAAAAGGTGCATTTTATTACCTTAGTTAGACGTCCGTTTTCCCAACCATTAGAATTGAGAGATTATTTCATCTAGTGATCAAGTTCCCAAACGTTTCATTTTGTCAAGGGCTAAAATAAATCAATGCCCAATTAATGGAGTTCTCCAACAATTATGCTATTATGTGAAATTCATGGTCTTTCAGTTTGTCCAATTAACAAAGTACAAATATTCCAATAAACAATTAGAGCCAGGAAGCAGGAATTTCAAACTAATATTTTTTGAGCCTACATTTCCCCACATGGGGTTTGCTTGGGCATTTAGGGCAGTACCAAATGGCAGGGATCATTCCCAACAGGACAAGGTTATAATAGTTTTTTGAGGGCTTGTGACTAAGAGGCTGTCTAGATGTCAACCCTCCATATCCCCACTATTATTCCTTCCACCCTCCTCAACACAACCTTTGCTATTTGCCAAACAATAGACCTCCAATGACAAGACAAAAATCAAGATGACATCTCACCAGAAAACCACTGCACATTGAAGGAAATGGCAAGAATAAAACAATATTCAGGGTGTTGTGATCCCTGTGGTGTTGGCACCAATGCCAACAGACTACAGTAATAATCTGACAAAATATTGTACGACAGTCATCTTCTTTCAGCAACATGACTGACAATCTTCATATCATTTGTGGTGATAAATGTGCTTTCATGGAAGCTGCAATTTAAACAATTGCTCGCCCTGATTATATTATAAATTACCTATCTTGTATTGGTTAAGGTTTTCACGTTCATTCTTAGATACTGAAATTCTGGGTACAGTGGCACTGTAGTTAATCACTGCACATGACCTGAGGTGAAATCCCATACGTCGATGAAGAATGAAAAATTAATTATTTTTATCAATCTCAAATATGATATTAGTTATTAATAATGGTGATGATGGAAAGACAGGGTAACCATTATAATTCACTGTGTTCATAAATATTTTTGCTTGCTCTGACCTGTATGCAATTCCAGAGCTACAGTGATACGCCTTAAATGGCACGATCATATTAGCCTCCACCCCATCCCTGGCAGTACATTCCAGGCACCCTCCGTAAGAAACATACTCAGTTCAAGTGCAATGAGAGATCATGGGGGTTGTTGAAATCTTTAAACTTGTTGTTCCTATGGAGAGAGGGAGCATGAAGAAGATAATGGTATTCACATTGGTGTGTTGCCAGAGTACAGCAACGCAAACCTATTTATCATGTGAGTGCCTTATAAAAGGCATTCCTGTGACAATGTGGTCTAAATTTCCCTCACAATGCTCCAAATGCAGCACTGCCTAGAGATTGATATACAATGTTTACTCATAAGATACGGCTGAACAACTTACAATGTGAAAGGAAAGATAACTCCAAGACAAACTTCACTGCAATAGTATTTCATTATGAAATGCTTCATAATATGAGGCATTACTGAGTTTAGTTTCTTCTTGTTTTGCAACAGTCAGAACAGAATTAAAATAATGTATTACCATACTACTTACTACAAGGCAATGCAATACTCTAGCATTGAGTTGTGTACTTTATAAAGACCAGGGCCTAGAAATTCTTCAGCTTCTCACAGGCATGTTAAATTGTCACTTTATTTAGTTGAGATCAGGCTGTGTTTGCTGCAGCAATTTTATGCAGCCTACATGCACAGTAATATTTGCTCATGCACGCAAAAGACCTTGCATCAGGAAACTCGCAATGAAGCGATTTTTCTTGCAGCTCCACAACACCAGAGTTGGCCGAGCGTATCTAGAAAGTTGCAGATCACAGGAAGCAATGGTGGGCGAGGTTGTGATTGAGAGAGGCTCAGGATAAATGGTAGAGAGGGTCAGACCAGTATTCTAGTGGGAGGATTGTGAATGTCAGGACTTTGATCATTAGAGAGCAGCCGAATAACTTTATCAAATATAGAATAGTACAGCACAGGAACAGGTCCTTTGCCCCGCTATGTCTGTGCTGAATATTATGCTAAGACCTGCTTTTATCTGTCTGCACAATCCATGTTGCTCCATTCCCTACATACCCACGTGCCTATCCAAAGATCTCTTAAATGCCACAATCGTATCTGCCCCCACCACCAACCCCAGCAGTGTATTGCAGGCACTCATTACCCTCTGTAAAAAAACTTGCCCCGCACATCTCTTTCAAACGTTGCCCCTCTCACCTTAAACCTATGCCCATTGGTTTGTTTGATATTGAAGCACTTGATACTAATCCCTGGAACTAATTGATTTTAAAGTGTTACTTCCACTCTGTAAATACATACAATTATGTATTTAGAGAGTGTACAGACTGTGATATTTTATAGTAACACAAGGCCAAAACAGTTGATGGTTCATAATTGAAGACTGTCTTGAGTTTTCATGACAATCTTGAACTTTGTACATCTGCCATTGAAAATAAACCGTGCTTTGGCCTTAGATTTGTAGTCCAAGAGCTCTTCCATTATCAGCAATAATTGTAGATGATTCACAGGCCTCTTCAACAATGTATTCATATTTAGTGGAATATGTACACCGGTTGAACTATATGGTTTATGAATGATGTAGTGTGGGATGAAAATTAACTTTGGGGATAGGAAGTATAAAATATAAAATTGGCTGGCATTTGTTGTTGCTCATATTGGTGGTCAGATTTCATGGCCAACACGACTAAGTTTTGGAATGATATAGTAATTCTTGATGAGTTGATGCATCTTAGCCACAACTTCAGTTGTAATGGGGAGGAGCCATCTTGGTGAACGGTTGCTAGCCAGCAGCCGTCTGTTTTAAATTCGTTTTTTTAATAGTTTTTAGTGAGTCCTGTTTTTTTGTTTGTAGGGGATATGGTCATTTTAATGTGGGGGGTAGGTGTAACTATATTTTTCGGTCCCTACCTAGTCGGTGTGGCAGCCTTTTCTCCGGGCTGCCCGTCGACCCGTCCTCGTGGCCTACCAGCAGGCTTGGAGCGCCGTTTCCTGGCGGGGACCGTCCAGCACCTCGGCCTCGGCGGCGGCACAGTGTTGGAGCGCTGGAGCGGAGCGGGCGATGCCTTGCCTGGGTCGCCGCGCTGGAGCTCTGGCGAGCTGGACCGCCGAGAGCAACATCTCCGGGCTGCGGGTCTGCGGAGCGGAGAGGCGGCGTGCGGAGAGGCGGCAGTGCGGCGAGGTGGCAGTGGCAGTGGCAGTGCGGAGAGGCGGCAGTGCGGAGAGGCGGCGCCGACTTTTTCATCGGGAGCCTGGGAGCTCCAAACCGGCGCGGCCTTGTCGGCTTCGGCAGCCGCGGGCTCCAACCAGGAAGCGGCCGTTCCAGGTGGCCCAACCGCCGAAAGGACTCTCCCGACGCCGGGGCAAGACCACCCGGTGAGAACGGCCAGGGACATCGGGCCTCCGTAGAGGCAATTGCGGTGGCCTCAATAGACCTGACTTTGGGGTGAACATGGGCTGGGGACTGGACACTGTGCCTTCCCCCACAGTGCTATCCAATGTGGGGGGATGATTTTTTTGTCTAATTGTAGTCCTGTAGGTCTGTGTCCAAGATGGTTGCCGTGAAGAGAGAGTGGACGCTGGCGCGCTTTGGCTGCCGCTGCTCTCTCTTCACACTGTGTTTTTGATTTTCTGTTTTTGGATTGAATTCTGTTTTTAATTTGTGTCTCTGTGATGTCTTTATTACTTGTTATATTCCGATTATATGTTATTCCGATTACTATGTAAGGTGTCCTTGAGATGTCTGAAAGGCACCCATTAAATAAAATTTATTATTATTATTATTAATGCTGTTAATTGACTCCAATAAACCCACTTCAGCATCCAATATTTTGCATTATTATTTGCAATAATTTGCAAATCCAAGGATTTTAATTTTCGTCTACCTTCAATTTTCCAGCATCTGCGGTTCCTTCTTAAACATCAGGATCCAATAACCTCAGTTGGATGGAAACACAAGTGACACCTCATACAACCAGAAGGCTAGATGTCATTCAAACTTTGTACACACCCATTAAAATAAAAGACCCTTGAACTTACAAATATCTTGCAAGATATGAATACTTTCACAAAACGACAAGAGCTGAAAATATGAGTAAAAGGGAGAATAAGATGTGATTCCTTTGCGCAGTGGTGAAGAAACTACTTGCATACATCACTGTTGAACCTTTAACAGCTATCTAACACATTAATTTGCCAGCCACAAGTCGAAAATAAAACTTCAGACTAAATAAATGTTTAAAGATATTAAACTGCTAATATAGGAAGTGTGAAATTGGATTATGCTGCTCCAATATACCTCAAGTTTAAATATGCTCAGTGTAACTATTTATGTAAATATCCAGGGAATTTCCCTCTAGGTGGAAATATTCAGTTATTTGCAGTACAGCTATTGACCCTCTTTTTCAATGAAGCATTTGCGGCAAATATGATATAACATGTAACCTCTAGTACTGCTTTCAGCTTCATAGGAGCGGAGATTTGTGAAACATTTATAATATGTAGTTTCCAATCCAATCCACCCATCTTTGTTATGTATAAGGAAACCCAAGCCCTGAAGAAAGCTACCCGGTCGCAGAGACAACCTACAAACTGTACACAGACAGGAAGGAACCTAAGTCGATGGATTTGAAAATAGCGATCATGTGGCACCATTTTCAGATGTTACTGCTAAGTTCGTTGAACTGGAGCTGAGGCAGCAACTGCACGAATTTCACCACAGCTGCTCTATGATCATCTTAAATGGCAACACATTATGAGGACTCCTTCATGTTCCCATTTTGTATACTCACATGACCATTCCAATGTCCTCCAATGTTCCTCCAGTGCTGAGTAACTGTACAGCAAAGTTATTCTTACCTAATTAGTTGCAGACAGAGTATCACCAGCAACCCTCCCCATACCTTCACTGTTACCTCTTGTCATAACCCAACAATCTAACTTTCACCTTTTATTTCTCATTCTATTTTTGCCAAGTAGCAGTGACATCTGAAAAATGTATCACACAAACGCAGAGAACACTCAGTTATTCTTCATTGCATTTTCCTTTTGCCTTTCCATTGACTTTTAAATTGTCAAACTGCCTGACTAACGTATGGCACTGAACAGTCAGATTTTTACTTCAATTGA
This sequence comes from Amblyraja radiata, assembly GCF_010909765.2. Classification (NCBI taxonomy): domain Eukaryota; kingdom Metazoa; phylum Chordata; class Chondrichthyes; order Rajiformes; family Rajidae; genus Amblyraja; species Amblyraja radiata. The sequence continues at coordinate 8,564,794 of NC_045994.1, read as the reverse complement.
ATATTGGGAAGATTGCTGTCGGCATAAATGGTTTCTCGACCAATGATTCCATTTCTTTCTCTGGCTCAATGCGAACACAAGCTGAACTTTTTGAAAGCTTAGTACCCTGCTTGACCCTGAGACGATCTAAGGAACATGTGTCCTAACCATCAATAATGCCTCATTTTTCGATTTCCATCACATCACCCGTCTTTCAACTGCCTTAACTCATCAGCTACTGAAACCTTAGTTCATGGCTTTGTTACCTCTAGATTTGACTATTCTGTTATTCTGTCGCTTTTGGCTGGCCTCTTGTGTCACTCTTTGAGTGCCCATCCCCTTTTCCAGTGAACACCCCTGTCCTTGCAGAACAGCATTGGCTCTAGTAAACAAAAAACAGCCCAGTTTTAAAGTTTCAATCATTTTCTTATTTTCCATGGCTCCGTAATCCCTTGAGTTCAACAACCTTTGGCGATCTCAGTGCTCCTCCACTGAAATGTAGAAGCTATGTATAGCCATGTGGCTATAAACGACGTTTTGTGCAGGAATGAGGTAAATACGCATCCTTTGGTTAATTACTGGTATTATATATGAGAATCAGATCATTTTTACTTACAATTGAACTATTTGACATTTTTTATTTCTAAGAGTTTGAACACAACTGACCTGATGTAAAATAATGTAGATTAATGAATCATTAGTAGATAACCAGCTTTTCATGGAGGCAACTAATAAGTTGTACACTTCTGCTTCATATTTTTATCTAATAGGACATGACTTATGAAGTTAGCATAATTACTTCCATCAGACTGCTATATGTTATCAGAATAAAAATCATGTCGAAACACCTAATTTAGGCATTTCAACAATACAGCAATTTTACAAAGTAAAAGCAAATAGTAATAATTTTCATTGGTTTTAAATTAGTCTTGACAAAAGAAAATCCATCATTCCCTTTACTTTGGATTTGCGTCAATTCAGGGTTGAGCTGTTAACTCTTTCTCTCTCTCCCCCCCCATCCACACACATGCATGTGCGCTCACACATACACACCCAACGTCTTGTTTCCATGACAGCACAGATCATAATGACAAACTTAATTGGATGACTGCCATGACAGTCACCGCCATGTGTTTGAAATGGGAGAAGCTATGTTGATGAGGGAAATATCTGTGTTTTGGTAAGTGATTTTGGTGACAGCCAAGCTGCATCCATTTATCCAGTAAAGTATAAATAACACACCCATCCCAAGCATCTGCTTGTCATTGGCATACCAATGCTGATTTGAGAATTTCAATTGCATGTTATATTTATTTTAAGTGCCACGCAATTGATTTTGTGCGTATTATTAATCATAGCATTCATCTCAGAATCAATGCTGATCATAGGAACACGTCAAAAACACCAAATTGAAAGTTAACTCCCGAAATAACATCCTCCGGAAGCTGACCAACTCCAAATGGGGAGCCACAGCACACACATTAAGATCTACTGCTCTGGCCCTGTGCTACTCCTCTGCGGAGTATGCGTGTCCTGTTTGGGAGAGATCATCCCATGTCAAGAAACTAGACCCAGCGTTGAATAACACCTGCCGCTCAATCACTGGCTGCTTGAAGCCCACCAACATAAACAACCTGCACCTCCTCGCTGGCATTGCCCCTGCTGATGTGAGACGGGAAGTCGCCAGCCGAGTAGAGATGACCAAGGCCACCAGTGATGAACGCCACCTCCTCTACGGACGTGTACCCCCGGCCCAACGGCTGAAGTCCAGGAGAAGCTTTCTCAGCCATGTCCAGCCCCTAATAGCATCACGAGAAGAAACCAGACTCCAACTATGGACAAAAAGGCTTGAGCACGACCTCCCTCCTACTGACATGGGTATCCCTCCTTCTGAAGCCCTCCCTCCGGGCTCAGAAGCACCATGGGTCCAGTGGAAGATGCTCAACCGCCTGAGAACAGGAACAGGGCGATCAAAAGCTGCCATGGCCAGATGGGGCTATGAAACTGGCCAAACCACCTGTGAATGTGGAGAAGAGGACCATACAATGCAGCACTGCCTTGTCTGCCCCCTACTACCCAACCAGTGCAGCTCAAAGGATCTTGCAGTGTTCAATAAAAACGCAAAGGACTGTGCAAAGGAATGGGAAACTGTCATATAGCCAACCAGCTTCAAAGACACGAAAAGAAGAAGATAGTGCACAATGTCATCTTTACATGGCAGCTTCTCTGCAATTTAACACATAGATATGAAACATATGCAACCAGAGGAAGTAGTTGGGGTTATTTAAAATACAATTTGGCAGGTACATGGATAGGAGCTGTTTCCATCGACATGGGCCAAACGTGAACAAATGGGACTGGTATGAATAGGCATCTTGGTTAATTTGGGCTGACTGGCACATTTCCTTGCGCAATGGTGCTTTAATGGACGCTTTATTTGTTACTTGTGCAATTGCAAATTCTTTTTGCATCTTTACACATGCCATAACATGGCGCCATTTCCAAAGTCCAGTTGGCCCACGCGCTGGATGTACCAGAGCAGTTCCTGCAAACTGGTGTCCTTCTCCTCGTCCGGCCATCTGTGTCCCAGGGGCACCTCCTGCAGCTGTCCATGGAGGCATTAACCCGGTTTACCCTCCTACCGGTCCTTGTTCCTTGCCTCTGACGTCTCCAGCTCCCTCCCAGTCCTGCCTTTCGCCGAGCCTTCATGCGGGTTATTGGTCAGGAGCATTCCACGGCTCGCTGGAAATTTGGGTGGGTCCCACCGACCAACAAACTTTCGGGTGGGTCTCGACGATCACCAAGCCTTCGGGTCTTCTGGGGCGGGCATGGCGGCCACGGAACCTCGGGAAGGCCTCTGCCGTTGGCCTGTTGTGTTGCAAGTTTAGAGCTCCTATTCAACCTTTATGTGACATTCATCTTATACTGATTACATGAATGTCCAGGAAAAAGTGGGATCAGCTGTAAAATTGAATAATTGAACAATAATTGACGCTCAATATTTAGGGCTCTGCCTTGACAACCCGAATAGTATCTGAACCGACATTATTGAGAGGGATTGAATTACCTCATTTTAGTTATGTCATACAACATCTGGGCTCAAATGTGCCTTTTTTTTACGCTTGTCATGGCAGCTTTGGCAGTGGGCTCATGGAGCTGAAATATCCAAGGGTAAAGAAGTCAAGGAAAGAAAGCAAGGAACTATTCAGCTAAGAGGACCTTGCCAATATGTGCCTTCCAGTGATTATGCTCCCATTTTCATCTGTCTGAAGAGCAAAGTATCCAAAATCTGAGCTTTTCTAATGTGATGGTAACAGTGATATAACTCCTTCAACTATTGGAGAGCGGTTAATATTTTCTCATAGATTGGAAGAAGCAGAATAGCATGAATTATGAAGGAAGCAAAATTTAAATAGTATATTTGAGTTTACTTTGTTGACAGGAGTATTTTGGAATTATTAAAGGATTCAGCCAGCCTACATCTTAGATATTGAAAGCAGAAGCAGAGAAGACCAGAGAATCTGTCCAGGGATCAGAATTAAAGGCATAAATTATGAGGATGGTTGATAAATTTGGTTTGTATCCAATAAATGATTGAATGTAAATGTTTAAAATGATAAAATATTTTTCACAAAATAACTTCAAGAAAATGTTTACTGCTTGTGGGAGCACAATGAACTAGGGAGGTGAGTCTTAAAATTAGAAATATATCATTCAGAATGATATCTACAGACAGTCTTTTTGAGGGCAGCACAAATATGAATAGCTAAGTGAACCTTTCAAGACTGAGGTAAATAATATTTTCTTATTCAGGGATCCAAATCAAAAGTAAATAAATGAGGTACAAATTAGTGACAATATTATTGAACATGCATCAACCACAGGGAACTGGATTTCCCGACCCTCTTCCTAATTTGCAATTGCTACCCCCATGTTTAATAATTAAATCTTGTATTGCATAAGCCTGGCCAGACAGCAATAAGACAACATAATATTGTGAAGAGATTACTTTTGAACAAATGTTCCTCATGAACTATTCTTTTGGAGGTAAACAACAGTAAGCTCAAATGTGACTCAATGGGGAATTGAATTATTTTTTGTAAACCTAAGGCACCTAAAGCAAAAATGAAACTGAATAACATATTTGCAATTTCCCTCACCAGAACACTGAATTAAATAATTTAGAGAAATCCAAATGGAGATATGCACATTTAAAAATTATTTTTTAGAAATCTGTTGATACTGAATGTGTGAACAGACCAAGTTCAAGCACTTAATTTCCCAAACTTGCATGGATTTTCTTTCCCTTTATTATTATGCAGTGTATGAGTGTAAAGGAGCTCCTCATTAATTGTACTGATCCACAGCCAAAGAAAGGTGACAAAAAAACTGCTCTCAAGCACAGAAACATTCATCCAATTTGAAAGAATACAACGAGTAATGGAAAAGCAAAATAGCACGGGCTATTTTAAAGAATTACAAAGCGATAGTATTTCATGATTGAAAATAAAACTTGGTAGTTTACTCCTTAACCGGTCAATCAATTATGTTTAAAGGAAAGAAGCAGGAAAAAATGAAACCATTAACTGTGAATTTTGCCACATCTAAATGAATTTATTTTGTTGGTCATTACTTGACCACAAATGTACTACGCCCCTTTTGCAAATTTACTTTAAAATGAAGATCCCAAAGGCATGTTATTTTTTTTTAAACTCCATGTAATTCATCAAACTTATTTATTTATTTAAAAAAAAATTAAGGAATTTTGGTGTTGTGAGAATTTTGGCTAAATATTTCTAATCAGTGAAAAGAAATGTGGAGCACGTTATTCCTTCGCGAGGTCGTGAATGTAATTTTAAGGCCCGAAAATGAAACAAATCAAGAGAGTACTGCTTTGACTGCGAAGCACTATGTAATATGCTTCTTATTTACCAGGAAGTACAGGATTGAAAGCAAACATGTAGAAATAAAATCTCAAGAGTAAAATTTGTTTTGGCTTTATGTTCACCTGAGTCACTGAGCATGAATCATTGTTTTCCTTCCTTGTAGCTCTCCAAGTAAATGATAAAGTACAGTTAGCATAATGCAGGCAGTGGCATTTAGTCTGGACAGAGAGCAGTAATGGAAGCATGAGGATTAATAAGGGTAGGCAGAACACCAACAAAAACATTTGCTGAAACCTGCCATGACTTAACCAGATGATGAAATTTTGAATTTTACATCATTTGGACTCGAGTCTTAACATCAGATTTCTACGACAAAAATGCCACCTCTCGCTCTATAATGCAGTTCTGGTAATAAATGTGCAGAGGGACATTGATGGAAGGCTACGATATTATTCCCTCTATCATGGGATATCATGGGATATTAGTATTATTGGCATGGCCAGTATTTATTATTTATTATTTATCCATAATTACTCTGATGAACAGAGCGGTTTGCTATAATTACTTGAATTCTTAAAATCTCCTTTTCACAATGGCAATTAACTTAGGCTTCCACATTGATCGTTCATGGGATATATCTGACAGCAATCAATATTGGAAAATTAACAAATAGGTGCATGAGTAGGCCATTTGGCCCTTCGATCCAGCACCGCCATTCAATATGATCATGGCAGATCATCTAAAATCAGTACCCCACTCCTGCTTTTTCCCCATATTCCTCGATTCCTTTAGCCCTAAGAGCTGAATCTAATTCTCTTGAAAACATCTAGTGAATGGGCCCCACTGCCTTCTGTGGCAGAGAATTCCACAGATTCACAACTCTCTGGGTGACAAAGTTTTTCCTCATCTCAGTCCTAAATGAGCTACCCCTTATTCTTAAACTGTGACCACTGGTTCTGGACTCCCCCAACATCGGGAACATTTTTCCTGCATCTAGTCTGTCCAATCAATAGACAATAGGTGCAGGAGTAGGCCATTCAACCCTTCGAGCCAGCACCGCCATTCACTGTGATCATGGCTGATCCTTTAAGAATTTTATACATTTCTATAAGACACCCTCTCATCCTTCTAAATTCCAGTGAATACAAGTCCAGTCGACCCATTCTTTCATCATATGTCAGTACCGCCATCCCGGGAATTAACCTGGTGAACCAACTCTACACTCCCTCAATAGCAATAATGTCCATCTTCAAATTAGGAGACCAAAATTGCACACAATACTCCAGGTGTGGTCTCACTAGGGCCCTGTACAACTGCAGTAGGACCGCCTTGCTCCTAAACTCAAATCCTCTCACAATGAAGGCCAACATGCCATTGGCTTTCTTCACTGCCTGCATGCTTACTTTCAGTGTCTGCTGTACAAGCACACCAGGTCTCGTTGCACCTCCCCATTTCCTAATCTGACACCATTCAGATAATCATCTGCCTTCCTGTTCGTGCTGTAACATTAATATTGGGAAAGGGGAAGCTTACACCTCAGAAACTGTTTTATTTTTATGGTCATTCTTTAAAGTCATGTAATGAACATTGCACTATCATTAGATGCGGGGGGGAAAAATCAGAGTTGTGAAACATTTCAATGGGGATTGCAATTCCTAACTAGACCATGGTCAAGATTTAGAATTGTCAGTTTACTTTCAAACCTTGCCTTTCCATTACAATATTAATATGCTATAATTAAATAAACAATTAATTTTCAACTTGTCTGAAGAAAATTAATTGCATAATCTGGGCTTTGTTCAGTGTGACAACATGATGTTAATGTACAAAACTCAAAATGTATTCAACCAGAATGTTTTATAGCTTGATAATGATTTAATGTGCTAGAAATGAAAAAAAAATTCAGAATAGCTGGTTTGCACAACTGTTAATAATTTTTGTGCACCTCCTCAGTCTAAAACCATAAAGCTTGGCAGAAACCTATTAATATTCTGTAACATTAATGTACATATAAACAAGTAATGGTGGAACCGATTATTTTAGAATTTTTTGCAAATTCTTACATCTGTCACTTTATATAGTCAATGTTTAACTTAATTGTACTCATCAGTGGGTGGCCATTCTTCATTCTTCATCAGGTTTGGTTATCTCAAATCATACTTTTTTTCCATCATGCACATTCCAGGCAGTGTAGCGTGAGAATAAATGGGAATCACAAAGAACACACATAGAAGCAAAGAAAATTCATAATGCCCTTTTACTGCTTGTGCAGTCATTTCCCATCCCATCTCTTGGGTAGTTTGATATTAAAACAGGCCGCTATGAAATTTATTATCTGCTGGTTTGATTAAGAAAGTATTAGTATTGGGTTATTATTATTGTCACAAGTACCAAGATACAGTGAAAGCTCATGTTTTGAATGCTCTTAATTCTCAGTGATTTTTTGGAGCTACTGTTAAAGTAGTCTGATCAAGTGCAGTGCATTTTGTAAATGGTATGCGGAGCAGCCATCGTGCACCAGTAGTGGAGGAAATTAAGGCGTCTTCAGAGCTATAGGCGCTGCATTTATCCAATCAAATTGTGACTATTTTATCATACTCCTGACTTGTGCCTTTTAGATGGTGCCAAGTTCATGTTATGTCAGGAAATTAGCTCTTCCATTGACATCTTGGGACAGGGATGTGTAAAAGGGAGCTGCAGATGTTGGTTTATACCGAAGATAGACACAAAGTACTGGAGTAACTCAGCTGGTCAGGAAGCATTTCAGGATCAAATCAAAAGGATGGGTGACCTTTCTCTCCAGAGATGCTGCCTGACCAGCTGAGTTACTCCAGCACTTTATGTCTATCTTTGGACAGGGATGATTGATCTATGACAACCATAACTATCTTCCGCGGTATGGCTCAAACCAGTATTTTCCCTCTGATGCCCACTGGTTTCAGTTTTACCAGGGCATCTTGATGTCACTCTTGATCAAGTGCTGCCTTTATATCATAGAACACCACCCTCACTCTATCACATGAAATTATGGTCCACATTTGATTGGCTGTGGTGATATCTGAGCATAGTAATCCTGATGACAATCAAATTGGGCATCAGAGAGCTTTTAAACAAAGCTTCTCACACATACCATTCTGATGCCCATCCCATAGGGGAGCTACAATACTACAAATTATACTATAATGTTTGCAAGTCATCAAAATATAGATTTTTAATGTAAAATCATCATAATCATAAAAGGAGGATCGTACATCATCCTCTGTTCATTCAATCCATGCATGGTAGAATTTTGCCAGGTGAGGAGGGGGCTGTGGACCCCCAGCAGGACCAAAAACAAGACCTGTCAAAGGGCGGATGAGCTTCTAGCGAGCCAACGGCCATCCACACTTCAGTACAAGTTGCGACCACTGTCGTATATAGCATTGTAGGGAATGATGATAAAGCACACACACCAAAATCGCATACTTCCAGCGGCGGAAGTCCGCAGAAACTGGAGGACAGAAATGTGTCACCGTTCCCGTTGGAAACCAGCGCCACTGCGTCGCTGGTACACAAAATTGCTGGGGAAACTCAGCGGGTGCAGCAGCATCTATGGAGCGAAGGAAATAGGCGACGTTTCGGGCCAAAACTCTTCTTCAGACTGATGGGGGGTGGGGGGGGGGAAGAAAGAAGGAAAGGGGAGGAGGAGGAGGAGCCCGAGGGTGGGCGGATGGGAGGGTGGGAGGAGACAGCTAGAGGGTTAAGGAAGGGGAGGAGACAGCAAGGGCTAGCCAAATTGGGAGAATTCAATGTTAATGCCATAAGGACGCAAGGTCCCCAGACGGAATATGAGGTGCTGTTCCTCCAATTTCCGCTGTTGCTCACTCTGGCAATGGAGGAGACCCAGGACAGAGAGGTCGGATTGGGAATGGGAGGGGGAGTTGAAGTGCTGAGCCACCGGGAGGTCAGGTAGGTTATTGCGGACTGAGCGGAGGTGTTCGGCGAAACGATCGCCCAACCTACGCTTGGTCTCACCGATGTAGATCAGCTGACATCTAGAGCAGCGGATGCAGTAGATGAGGTTGGAGGAGATACAGGTGAACCTTTGTCGCACCTGGAACGACTGCTTGGGACCTTGAATGGAGTCGAGGGGGGAGGTGAAGGGACAGGTGTTGCATTTCTTGCGGTTGCAACGGAAAGTGCCCGGGGAGGGTGTGGTGCGGGAGGGAAGGGAAGAATTGACGAGGGAGTTGCGGAGGGAGCGGTCTTTGCGGAAGGCAGACATGGGGGGAGATGGGAAGATGTGGCGAGTGGTGGGGTCACGTTGGAGGTGGCGGAAATGGCGGAGGATTATGTGTTGTATTTGCCGGCTGGTGGGGTGAAAGGTGAGGACTAGAGGGACTCTGCCCTTGTTGCGTGTGCGGGGATGGGGAGAGAGAGCAGTGTTACGGGGTATGGATGAGACCCTGGTGTGAGCCTCATCTATGGTGGCGGAGGGGAATCCCCGTTCCCTGAAGAACGAGGACATTTCCGATGCCCTGGTATGAAATGTCTCATCCTGGGAACAGATGCGGCGTAGGCGGAGGAATTGGGAGTAGGGGATGGAGTCTTTACAGGGGGCAGGGTGGGAAGACGTGTAGTCCAGATAGCCATGTGAGTCAGTGGGTTTGTAATGTATGTCGGTCAGGAGTCTGTCCCCTGCGATGGAGATGGTGAGGTCAAGGAATGGTAGGGAAGTGTCGGAAATCGTCCAGGTGTATTGGAGTGCCGGATGGAAGTTGGTGGTGAAGTGGATGAAGTCAGTCAGTTGTGTGTAGGTGCAGGAGGTGGCACCAAAGCAGTCGTCAATGTAACGGAGGTAGAGGTCGGGGATGGGGCCCTGGTACGTCTCGAACAAGGATTGTTCAACGTACCCGACAAAGAGGCAGGCGTAGCTGGGGCCCATGCATGTGCCCATAGCTACGCCTTGTGTTTGGAGGAAATGGGAGGAGTCAAATGTAAAGTTGTTGAGGGTGAGGACCAATTCCGCTAAGCGGAGGAGAGTGTCAGTGGCTGGGTATAGGTTGCTCCTCTGGTCGAGGAAGAACCGGAGGGCTCCGAGGCCATCCTGGTGGGGGATGGAGGTGTAGAGTGACCGGACATCCATGGTGAAGTTGAGGGGGTGAGGGCCCAGAGAGTGGAATGCGTGGAGGCGGCGGAGAGTGTCTGAGGTGTCTAGAACATAGGTGGGGAGGGATTTGACCAAGGGGGATAGGATGGAGTCAAGGTATGTGGAGATGAGTTCGGTGGGGCACGAACACGCAGAGACAATGGGTCTGCCGGGAGAGCCGGGTTTGTGGATTTTGGGGAGAAGGTAAAAACGGGCCGTGCGGGACTGGGGAACGATGAGGTTGGAGGCTTGGTCAGGTAGGGCGTGGGAATTGATGAAGTCGGTGATGGTGCTAGAAATGGTGGCCTGGTGCTCGTCAGTGGGCTCATGGTCCAAGGGTAAGTAGGAGGAGGTGTCCGAGAGTTGGCGCGTGGCCTCAGCTTTGTAGAGATCGGCGCGCCAGACTACCACGGCACCTCGCTTGTCGGCTGGTTTGATGACCCAATCTGGGTTTTTGCGGAGTGATTCGATGGCAGTGCGTTCAGAGGGGGAAAGATTAGAGTGAGACAGGGGAGTGGAGAAGTTGAGGCGGTTGACGTCGCGGCGGCAGTTCTGAATGAAGAGTTCCCGAGCCGGGACTTTATGAGGGGGGTTCCACGAGGAGGGGGTGCGTTGGAGACGGGAAAAGGGGTCATCATTGGGGGGCGAGGACTCCTTCCCATGGAAGTGCGCTGTGAGGCGGAGACGACGGTAGAAGCGCTCCAAGTCATGGTGGGCGCGGAACTCATTGAGATGGGGACGGAGGGGGACAAAGGTAAGACCTCTGGACCTTGCGTCCTTATGGCATTAACATTGAATTCTCCCAATTTGGCTAGCCCTTGCTGTCTCCTCCCCTTCCTTAACCCTCTAGCTGTCTCCTCCCACCCTCCCATCCGCCCGCCCTCGGGCTCCTCCTCCTCCTCCCCTTTCCTTCTTTCTTTCCCCCCCCCCACCCCCCATCAGTCTGAAGAAGGGTTTCGGCCCGAAACGTCGCCTATTTCCTTCGCTCCATAGATGCTGCTGCACCCGCTGAGTTTCCCCAGCAATTTTGTGTACCTTCGATATTCCAGCATCTGCAGTTCCCTTTTGAACACTGCGTCGCTAATGTTTTCAACGATGATGAATGAATGTAATAGAAACTGAAGCAAAATATACCTATGAGATTATGCAAATCCACAGGATTGTTAATTATCCTGTATACTTGATTTCTTTATTGAAGATAAAATCCAATTCAGAAGATGAATAAAAGAAGTTCATTCTTTGCTGCATGCTCTAGAGACATAATAAAGTCGTCTACCTCTGAAATGTTACATTTTCAATGGAATCTAAGCTTGGAAATATAATTCAATGTACTTCCACTGTTATATTGTGCATTTAATTCTTGTGATTAAGTGTGAATTTTACCACCATTGACTACAGTCTTTCCATTTTTTTCCCCTCAAATCATCATTCTATCTTATTGTCTCTTTTATGCGTATGTTCATTGAAAGATGTCTGGTTTTGAAGGAACTGGCTACAGAGATAGAGGAACCATCGGTTGAAACTTTTAATAACTTTGGGAGGTTAGAGAACAGAAGAATAGAGAACAGTCAATATGAATCCCTTGGTGAAAGATGAAAGGGGGAAGCCAGGGAACCAGTGGTCAGTCAGTTTTACAACTGTTATTGGCAAGATGTTACAAAGATCAAAGAGGAAATAAGTTGATTGTAATTAAATCTAGTCAACATGGTTTCATGAAAAGTAAATCATGTTTAACAAATTGACTCAAATTCTTTGAGGATGGAATAGGAAAAGTTGCTCGAGGAGAACCTGTATATAGACTTTCCCTAAGGTATTTGACAAGGTGCTCCCTAGGAAGCTGGTGCATAAGCTAAAAGCCCCATGATGTCAGAGGATGTGTTCGAATGGATTGAAAACGGTCTCTCATAAAAAACAATTGTAATAACTATGTCCTTTTCAAGTTGGATGGAACTAGCACAGGGATCATTTTTTGACCCATAATAGTTTACTCCTTACATGAATATCTTGGCGGAAGGAACGGTCTGTAAGATTTCCAAATTTGCCAGCGATCTGAAATTACTTGTCAGGGATTGTCATGATAAGAATTTTGTGGTCCTGCAATGAGATACAGATAGGTTGAGTGAGTAGGCAAAACACTGGCAAATCAAGTTTAACGTGGGGAAGAGTGAGTTAATGCACGTTGCTGAGAGAGTTCAAAAGGCAGATTATTATCTATATGTAGAAGAGGTACAAGTGAGTGAAGTACAGAGGAATCTAGGTATTCTTGTGCATAAATCCCAAGAAGCTGGTGGGCAGATCCAACAAGTCATTAGGATGGCTTTTAACATTTTGACCTTCGATATAAAGGGGCTGGAGTTTAAAGATAGGGAGGTTTTGTTACATTTGGACAGGGTGTTGGTGAGACCTGACCTGGAATATGGCATACAGTTTTGGTCCCATTACTTAAAACAGATGTAGTGACATTGGAGCATAATAAAGGAGATTCACCACTATTTCCTGGAATTAGAGGGTTGTTTTATCAGCCTTTTTATGACCTTTTGAAGACCCGTAGCAACTTTATCCCACTTAATGCTATATTTCAGCATTGATTATATCCAAGTGCTTATCTTTATTGTCATGTGGCTACCATTTAAGTTTGAATTTAAATAGTTAACACAGAAGTTGGTCTCGCAAAATGTGACAAGCCGGTTTCTGGAAATCATCCATAAAAGCAAGCTGCTGGTGCCTTCACAAAAAGTATCCTTGGAAAAGGTTAAATAATGCTGTTTATTCCTGAGTGTTCTCATAAAATAGACCACGATGACTGATTGCTGAGGATTTTTGAGCTTCTTTGTCCTCAAGCTGAGAGTTAACATGTATGCAGTTAAGAAGGCTAATGTTGTGTTCACTTTTCTTGAGTGCAAATTTAAGGAAATCTTGCTGGAATTTATGCAGAACTGATGAGACCCTGTCTAGACTAGTTTGTACAATTTCATTCACTCAGAAGTATATACTTAGGATGTTGGAATGTTAATTGTGGCCAAATTGGAGAGTCCAGGACTTAAAATGGGGTAAAAGCTTCAGGGCTACTGGGAGATTTGGTCAATTTGGAATTGCTCTCTGCAGAGCTGGGACAAGCTGTGGAGTGGTGCCAGTGTGTCTAGAGCCTAGATACAAATTGCAAGAAAAGAATAAGAACATCTGCAGCCCCTGTCAATTAGGTGCAAAATGCATAGAATCGATTGGATGGCTCCAAACCAGACATACACCTTGGAAATAATTGTAAATAATGTTGCAGAGTTCAACTTTGCCAAGTGTTGATTGGATGAGGTATTGAGCCTTGTCTGGGTTTCTTGCAGATCAGGGTAAATGTTTCTAACTTGGCTTCCTTGAGAATTCCTGGTTGAATACAATGTATTGAGCTGCTGAATTATTGGGTATGGGAAATGTCTGTTATGTATGGGGTTAATCGATATCTGTAATTGGATTATTGAGACCACACCCGTGTAGATCGGCCCCTCAAAGTCCCGGGACATATAAAAGTCTGCTACCACGAGGTCCAGCATCGATCTTCTGGGAGAGTGCTTGGGACTACGTGACCTTCTGGAGGGTCTCTGTTTGAGCGAGGCTTAGAGGGCCTGATCAGGCAGATACGAGGATCGAACCCACGGTGGGATAGGTACAGTAGTTGAACTGTAATTGCACATTGTTAAAATAAAGATTAGTTGTTCAAGTGCTTGATTCAGTGTTTTTACTGAAACTAGACAGGGGGGAAAGCTTAGAACGAGCAATTATCAGGAATATAGTTTGACTTCATTAACTCTTGCTGTTGAACATTTTCCGAGAAGTAATGAATTTGAATCGGCCCATATTAACAGGTTTAGAAGAATGGCAGGATATTGTGAGGTTTAGAAGAATGCAAGGATATAATTGAATCACATGAAACAGCGATTGACTGGTTGATGTTCAGAGGCTAGAAACTCCACAATTGATGGTATTCTCTCAGGATAATGATCAGGCATTTAAGACGGAGATAAAGTGGGCTGCAAATCTTTGGGGTTCTGTCCTCCATAGTTTAGTTGATGCTCATTCTTGAGATGCATTCAAGATTGAGATTAATTGATAGATTTTCTGGCACCAAAGGAATCAGGTGTTTGGATACATGCTGGAAAAGGGAGTTAATGATGAGTTTTATTGAATGGCGGAACATGCTCAAGGTGCTGTGTAGCCTATTATTGTATATTGTGTAAATTCTGCTCCTGCCGACACCACTAAAGGATGAGATTTTCAAAAAGCAGAATATAAAATTGTTTTCAGTAATTGCCTGATAGCTGCTGATAAAACCCAAGCAGAGCAGATTCAATGGACAAGTAATTCCTATGCCTCTGAGTAAGTCTGCAAAACCTGCTCTGTGTGGGTTACACACAGCTTTACTCGGTGTTGCTATTGGGATGCTGCTTTATAGTGTAAAAGTGTTATTATTTGTCTAGTTATTGTGCAGTAAGTGCTTATTAATCATTCAGTACCATGCACCTGCCTTGTGCTAATTAGCATCATAGCTCCATCTCTTAAAGGGGACCTACCCACTAAATCACCGTACTAGTGGAAGTTTTCCCCATGAGCTTCTGAGGTGGATCAAAATGGGTTCCAAGGGAGCACCCGCTGCATCTACACCTGCACTGTCACAATCTTCAGCCTGCACTGGGTGAAGATGGCGAGAGTACTGAGTGCCAGTAGGAGTTACCGAGGACCCAAGAGCAGCGCCAAATTAAATATTCCATAACCTCACTGATTAAGTCAGGTTTAGTGTGTTAAGTGTTTTGACTCTTTGAATTCCAACATATAAATACAGTGTTACAACAATTGCCAGTAATCGTGCTCACAGACACATGAATTCTGATGCATGCTCCCACTGCACATTTAGAAGTGATAATTCTTCGTAGCTATTTAAAGACTTCTCCTGTTTTGGTTCACCTCTTCCTTTTCCAAGAAAGCGTTTTTATGATAAGATGGTGGAGCACAAAGGCGATGGTAGAAAATATTCGAGATTCAGTCTGAAGAAGGGACTTGACCCGAAACGTCACCCATTACTTCTCTCCAGAGTTGCTGCCTGTCCCACTGAGTTACTCCATCATTTTAGTGTCTACCTAATATTCTAGCTTACTCTGAACATCACTCAGGAAATTCCAGAGTGGTTCAGAAACAGGAACTTGTCCAAGTGGGTTTCCTGTGATTTCCTCCCACATCCCAAAGACATGTAGCTTGGTCGATTAATTGGCGTCTGTAAATTACCCCATGTCGGATGGGAGTTGATGAGAACATGGAATAACATAGATCTAGTGTGAACACGTGATAGATAGTCGGCGTGGGCTGAAGGGCCTTTCTCCATGTTGTATTTCAAAACTTGTGGCGCCATCAGGTGGTTAGGCCAGTGATAGATCGAATCCTCGTTAGTAGAACTGGATCGGGCACGTGACTACATTTGGCGGGAAGTTTACCTCATGAGTCACGGGTGTGCCCAACTGCAACTGCAGGGACTCGTTAGTGCTAACTCTCAGCGTGCAAGTGTTGGAACCTGTATCTGCCAATAAAGATCACTTCGTTCTCAAACATGTGTCTCGCTATATTGGTGACCCCGACGATCCAAAACGGTTCTTTTAGATTCTCACGATGCACGCAGCCGACAACCTACCTCAGCAACCCGAAGCAGCCGACATCCCGGTTCAACAGAATGCAGTTTTCCTCAAGCTACCGGTGTTCTGGACATCGCAGCCACGTGTGAGGATCCAGCAGGCTGTTCCATGTTCGACACATTAGGGCCGACAACACAAAGTATTATTACGTGGTCGGCACGCTGGATCAGGGCACGGCCGGTCACCTCGTACATTTCCAGCGCCAGCCGGCAGCTGCCAACAAGTACGAGGGCCACAAGGAGCTCCTGCTTTCTCCATGTTGTATTTCGAAACTTGTGGCGTCATCAGGTGGTTAGGCCAGTGAAAGATCGAACCCTCGTTAGTAGAACTGGATCGGGCACGTGACTACATTTTTTGCCACAGCCGCCGCGATCGGGCGTCAAGGCTCATGCACGTGGGGGGGAGTCTCGGTTATCGCAAGCCGTCCGTGTTAATGAGCGAGATGCTCACTTTGATGGATGGCCATCAGCCCTGTCTTCTTTTTGAGCACGCTTTCCTGGAGCAGATGCCCGAGGACATCCGACTACTCCTTACGGGTGAGAATTTCGACGATCCTCTGCAGCTGGCTGAACGGGTGGACGACCTATGGCAGACCAAACAGCAGGGCGGTGCTGCTATCGACTGGGTGTCGGCGGTGCCTCGGTGGGCACAGCGGCCAGTTCCTGCATCCACCGGGGGTTCGGCTGCGAAGCCGGACGTGAGCAACACTAGTAAGGAGTCGTGGTGCTTCTATCACCAGCGCTGGGGTTCGGAGGCCCGTCGATGCCGACCACCCTGCACGTTTTTGGGAAACGCCTCGGCCGGCCGCCAGTAGTGGCTGCTGCGTTCGGCCTGAAACATCACCTCTATGCCTGGGACCGTCATTCATGGCGGCTCTTCGTCGACACGGGCGCAGAAGTCAGCGTTTTGCCCACGTCAGGACTTGACACTGGTTCCGGTAAGCGGGGACCTTCCGTTACCGCGGTTAATGGCAGCTCCATCCGGACGTATGGAGTTCGCATGGTCCCTCTCATCTTCAGCTCCTGCCATTTTACTTGGACTTTTACCATTGCTGATGTCTCCCAGCCATTACCGGGTGCCGATTTCCTCCTAGCTCAATCCCTGCTGGTCAATGTGAGAGGGCAGCACCTCATTCATCTGCCTGTTCATTTTCGTTACTCCGGTTCTGGGGGGGGGGGTGGGGGGGTGGGAGAGGGTCAATTGGCGACATCTGGTGGTTAGGCCAGTGAAAGATCGAACTGGATTGGGCACGTGACTGCGTTTGGCGGGAAGATTACGTCATGAGTCACGGGTGTGCCCAACTGCAACTCCAAGTACTCCGTTAGTGCTCACTCTCAGCGCGCATGTGTCTGACCCTGCATCTGCCAATAAAGATCACTTTGTTCTCAAACGTGTGTCTCGCTATAAACTAATACTATTGGCACACTTTAATGGCCTCCAAATGATCCAGTTATGATCAATATAATCACCGGATGCAATTTGGAATGATTCCATCAATTTTTGCAGATCCTTGATATTCTCTACTGAAGGGAAAAGAGAATCTTAGAGGTAAGTTGTGGCCTCTATCATTTACTGTGCAGTAAATTGGCATGGATCATAAGAACATCTGAAATAGGAGGCGGCAAAGGCTAACCTGTTTGACCTTGAACCTGTTCCACCTCTTTCATCAAGGCCACGATCCTCTTTATCACAGCCATTTTCCTTATATCTCTTGTTGCTCAGAAATCTATCAATCTCTGCTTTAAATGAACTCAATAACTGAGCTTCTGGAGCCATTAGCGGTTGAGAATTCCAAACATTCATCACTATCTTCATGAAGAAATTTCACCTCATCTTGCTTATTCTCAATATGTTACTTTTTTATTATGCGTGCCTCACAACTTGGAAACAAACTCTTCATTAACGCACGGAATTAATTAAAACCCCATTTGGATGCACCTTGAAAATAAAATTGGCGGTCTCAAATTAAAAGTGCGACTAGCACCTGCACACATCAACCCACTACTAAATTGGTATTCTTAGTGCCTGTTTTACACCTGCAAAACAAGCATAACATACACCAATATCTACCATGATGTGTTAAATGCACCAGAACACAGCTGTTCTCCTTCACTGTGTCTGACTTGTACTGCATTTGGTTTGAAATCATTTAACCCATCTCTCCCACCTCAAGCCCTCCCCCGGCTCCAGGACGCTCGCACCCCACCCCCCTCCCCTGACAGCCCCCACCTCAAGTACAACTTCATCGCCGTCGTGGGAAGGTGAGGAGGGAGACTGGGGGATTGAGGGAGAGGAGGGGGTAGGGAAGGAGAAGGAGGAGCAAGTGGGGAGGTGAGGAGGGAGAGAGGGGGAGGGGGGGTGGGAATAGAGGGACAGGAGGGGGGTAGGGAAGGGAGAGGAGTTACAGAGGGAGGGAGGGAGTGACTGAGGGTAGGGGAAAGGAGAGGAAGGGAGAGGTGAGTGGGGGAGGGGAAAAGGACAGGGGAAAGAAGAGGGAGGCTGAAGATGAGGGGGAGGGGGAGTGCTGGGGGATGAAGGGGAATGGACGATAGGAGTAGGAAGATGGATGGCGAGGCAATGGAAATATTAAATGCAGTTATTAACTTTAACTTAACTTCTGCCATTTGTGCGGGCCCATCAGCCGATCATGTGCAGTTGGGGGCTATGGCTCAGTGGTGGAATATTGCGTTGGGGGACCAGCCCTCCCGTATGACAGGGACCCAACAGGTCCCACTTGGTCTCGTACTTTCTACTCACCAACAATAACATTAATTAAAGAACATCCTGCATCCAATGTATATTTCCGATCAGTCCACATTTGCATAATTAAGTCACATAGCACAAAAGAAAATCACTTTTACTTCTGAAAGTTGAGATTTCTGCTAAGCTATTGTTTCAAAACCTTCCTTCCAAAGAACCCCAGTGTTTTATTTATAAGAGTAATCCTCGATCTGAAACATGAATTTGTTTGTTCCTTAGCAGCTACTTCTGGACATGCTGAGGGTTTCAAGATGTTCTCAAAGCATAATATAAGCAATGTGAGAACTACCTACCGATTTTCCAAAATTGCAAATTGTGCATACAAAATTCCTGTTTCATGATTGATCTAGGCTGGCAAAATAATTGAAATGGTGGATAAATACTGGAAAATTCTGTATTGAATAGCAGTTGATGAAAAGTTAGATTGATAGAATGCAATCATATTATTGAACAGACCGTTATTTAAAGTGTCTTTAAGATAATTAATTAGAGAATCAAAGAAATTGAAAGATATAATTGAAAATTCATTGGCAAAATGGACAGTGAAATCATACAATAATAATTTACAAAGGGATTTGGATAAATTCTTTAAATTCCAAGGCTTATATGTTGTTTTATTGATACTATGGGCCATTCCGTCTTCTTTGAGTGTGTGATGTAACGATACCACAATGATACCAACCAATGCACAAATACAGAGATAAACTTTATCATTTTGTAGAGGTGAGTACTGAAAGCCTCATGTTTTTCAAAATGCTGTCAATAACATCTTCAAAATCTTGATAATATTTTGTCAATGGAATCCTCAGTGAAAGGGCAAATTGCAATTGTGAACAGCATAAACTATGAAATAAGAATTTTTTTGCCATTAAAATGTAGAAACGTGCAAGTTAACTGCAAGTTAACTGCATAGGTATTAAACAGTCCAGGAGAAGTGACCCCAATGTGCTACTTTGAAATAGATGTAGAAAGCTAAATGAAAGAAATGGAAATCAGTGAACACAAATCAATTTAGAATATATGCAGCAGTAAATAATTATTGCTAACAAGGTACAAATAATGTAGATTTATCCAGCAACCAGAGATAAGAGGGAAGGTACACAAAAATGCTGGAGAAACTCAGCGGGTGCAGCAGCATCTATGGAGCGAAGGAAATGGGTGACGTTTCGGGCCGGAACCCTTCTTCAGACTGAGGTAAGAGATAAGAGGGAATTTTTTTTGGTGTTATTTAAAAGAACAGGGTTAACATTTCGCAGGAATCAGTTTCAATGAGCTTTGACTATTTCTAATTGTAATTAGCATTAATATTGAAATGATAAATTGAGAAACAATGATGCTTTTCAAATTAAGCATTTCAAACAAATTAGATTGTTAATTGATGAAATACTCAATTAACCATTTTAATACTGGTGTCAGCCAGCATGAATGAGATACTGAAACATATCTTCAATCCACTTACAGATTGCCACATTCAAGAATGATTCTGGTATTTCTGGTATTTCTAGTTTGTTGCCTCCATGCATAATTTGAATCAGTGGTTTGTTGATTTAATCTAAAATCAACACACAGTTATACTTAACACTAAAACTAGATTAGGCAAACAATAAATCACTTTTGTAGTGGTTTAGATGTCCACAAATATGCAAGAACAAACAAGTGAGAAGATTATTTCATGGATTTAGAAGTGCCAAAGCAAACAAAAATCAATATTACAATATTTGTGTTTATTCTGATACCCTGTACAAGCAAGAAATCAAATACACATGAATGGACAAAGATACAATGGTGATACTGAAGGTAGATGCAAGTTAATTATATGAAGCAAAGTACTATAGTAGAGTAGACAACCGCAAGAAATGCAACACCTGTCCCTTCACCTCCCCCCTCGACTCCATTCAAGGTCCCAAGCAGTCGTTCCAGGTGCGACAAAGGTTCACCTGTATCTCCTCCAACCTCATCTACTGCATCCACTGCTCTAGATGTCAGCTGATTTACATCGGTGAGACCAAGCGTAGGTTGGGCGACCGTTTCGCCGAACACCTCCGCTCAGTCCGCAATAAGCTACCTGACCTCCCGGTGGCTCAGCACTTCAACTCCCCCTCCCATTCCCAATCCGACCTCTCTGTCCTGGGTCTCCTCCATTGCCAGAGTGAGCAACAGCGGAAATTGGAGGAACAGCACCTCATATTCCGTCTGGGGTCCTTGCGTCCTTATGGCATCAACATTGAATTCTCCCAATTTGGCTAGCCCGTGCTGTCTCCTCCCCTTCCTTCACCCTCTAGCTGTCTCCTCCCACCCTCCCATCCGCCCGCCCTCGGGCTCCTCCTCCTCCTCCCTTTTTCCTTCTTTCTTTCCCCACCCCCCATCAGTCTGAAGAAGGGTTTCGGCCCGAAACGTCGCCTATTTCCTTCGCTCCATAGATGCTGCTGCACCCGCTGAGTTTCCCCAGCAATTTTGTGTACCTACTATAGTAGACAGATCTCTTATATCAAAGTCACTGATGGCATTCACCTGAACTTGGTACATAATTCACTAAGCCTCACCTATTCTCATAAAACTGGATGCTATTCAGGGCAAATCAATAGGCTTGATTAGTAACCTGTAAACCATTTGCGTTTCCATTGCCACTGGCGTGCTGTGCCTGCAGCATGTGCCATCCATAAAATAGATGCATGATGCACAGTGCCAACCTGAAATGGTTCATCCCTCGTCACACTTGAACCCATTTCCCCAAGAGTAGCTTTACACAACTCTGACCATCAGCAGCAACCATGCCTTCAACCCATTTTGCCGGAATTTCCACCAAACCTCTTATTTTCACCGCTTCTTTCCAAGGTGTGGATAACACTAAACTTGGGGATGCAAGAGCTATTGAGAGCAACACATTATCAGGCATTGACCAGGGGTGGAGAATCTCTGATGTTCTGTACCTCAAATGGTTGTGAAAGTCAAATCACAGGGGGTATTTGAAGAGAGAAAACCTACCCCATTTTTCCCCATTCAAATAAATAATTCCTCTCTGGACCCAAACTCCATTCACCCAGTTTTGCTCCATATTCCTTGATTCATGCATTTAATTAAAATCCACTGAATCCGTTCTTGAAAATGTGAATGAACACAATAACCAGAGACTTTTGTTACTATCGTTTGGATACCTAGAGCCATCCCAGAGAAATTATGTGGCATCCCAGCTTTGGCAGCTCTCGTGGCAGCTCTTTAACAATCAGTAGAGGTGCCAGACTTTAAACAAGCTATAGACTTCTTTAAAGAAAACACGTCAAAAATAGAATACAAATTAAATTAAAATGTTTTTAATAGGAGCTCCAGTTGATATTCTAGTAACTGGATTCATGACAAATTGGCCATTATTATAATTTAATAACCCACTGCAGCAAATTTATAAATATCTTTTTAATTTTCATCATTGCCAACACACAAATAAATTGCAGCTAATTTAGTTTGCTTTTACCTTCAGGCTGTTTACTCAGAACCAACTATAGCCATTAATGACAATAAAAAAAAGGAATCACAGCTGAACAGTTTTGACAGGTGAGAATGTACAGATTTTGCACAGTACATACAGTATTTGAATATGGTGCATACTGCACTGCTGCTTGAACAGTCCACTGAGTGACATGAGCTGCCTGTGTGAAATAACCTGCAGCTACAGCATTGCTTTCTTTCTCATTGAAAGCAGAGTGCAGAAATATACAGAGCTTTAACTTAAGGAACAGTGTTTCAAATTTAACTAACAAAAATGTCCCAATGATCAGCAAATTATTTTAAATATGCCATTTAATTTAACATTACTGTCTGCCGTAAGCAACAACTTACCTTCACTGATTTTACATTTTAATCTCAGCTCCCATCACTTTCACTGTCCTCTTTTCACTACCTTCTATATAATCTTCCTGCCTCTCCTACACGTGGCTACCTCCAAGGAGGTGCTCCTCCTACCACCAATGAAAGCGCCATGTTGAGCATGCTTGTTTGGAAACACAATTTCTTTGCCTTGGCTTTTCATTGATCACCAGTGAACATTTCACTGGTGATCAATGAATCAATGATCTCAGCTTTATCCATGGAATAATCTCTGCTTTTGTTCTTCCAAAGTCAAGGGTCATAGACTTGTTTGGCAAAGGTTAGGTGACCATTAATGATGTATGACGCGGTGATCCACTGAATGCATTATTTGGTGTTAATCCCACACTGCACATTACTCCAAGATCATAATCACAAATTTGTTATTTCTAATGCAAACCAACTCCTTAAATGCATTTCACGCTAGAAGCGACGGGAAGCTCATCAATCTAGCAAGGTTGAAAGCCAAGATGAAGGTGAGAATTGTGCTTGAAGGGAACTCCTGTGTGCTGATGATGCTGCACTCATTGCCCCAATGGAAGGTCTTCAGAGGCTGATGGACAGACTGTCTCATGATTACAACGATAACCGACTGATAATCATCATTAAGACTGTTGTCATGGGTCAGGGCACTCCATTTCCGCCCCCCTACCCCTTCCCCCCCCCTTCCCGAAATCATCCTACCTACGATCTATGGTGACTGATAGTTTCTCTCTGGATGAGGAAATCAACACACGTATAGGCAAGGCAGCAACCACCTTCGGGCGGCTAACCAAGTGGTCATGGAAGAACAGAAAACTCACAGTCAAGACAACTGTTTACAAAGCATTCGTGTTGAGCAGGTAACTGTACAGCAGTGAAGCTTGGACGATGTACCTACATCAGGAATGATAACTGATGATTTTAATTTCTGCTGTCTTCATGAATATCCTAGGAATTTCTTAACAGGACAGTTTCACCAATGAATTGGTCCACTCCCTGACCAACATGCCTAGCATCCCTGCGATCCTCAAGCAGAAGCGTCCCCACTGGCTTGGACATGTACATAGGATGGTAAATGGACGCATCCCCAAAGATGTGCTAAATGGGAAGGTTCGAATGCAGAGACCAAGAGAAAGACCAAAACTTTGCTGCAAAGGTATGATTAAAAGAGATATGACAAATTTTAATGTTGGCACTGACAGCTGGAAGCAGCTACTGAGGAGCGGTGGTGGAACTCCAGGTAGGTACAAAGTACTACAACAGCATACGGTTCAAGAAGCTGGAGGCCAGGCGCTAATGCCACAAAATGATCAATGCCAATCCAACATCCAGAGACAACGCCTACTGCGAAAGCTGTGGGAGGATCAGCCTGTCAAGGATAGCCTTAGTCAGCCACAGGAAATGCAACCATTGATGAAACATTCCCCTCGCCAAACAGGAGAACATCAAAGCTGCACCATCATCTCTCGCAAATAGATGGATGCCAACTAACTAATACAAACCGTCTCCTTAAATGCATTTCTTCACACCCCAACAATAAATTTGGGTAGCACTGCTGCCTCACAGCACTAGAGACCTGGAATTGATCCTGACCTTGGGTGATGTAGTCTGTACGTTTTCCCTGTGACCACGTGGGGTTCCTACAGGAGCTCCGATTTCCTCTCCATCCCAAAGACATGCAGGTTTATGAGTTAACTGGCCTCTGTAAATTGCCCCTGGTGTGCAGGGAGTGGATGCAAAAGTAGGATAACATAGAACTAGTGTGAAGAAGTGATCGACTGTTGTTCTGGACTCGGGGGGGGGGGGGGGGGGGGGGGCGTCTTTGGACGTCTTCAGTTGCTGAGTCAAACCTAGCCCAGACTCCATCTCTTCATCTTTTTTTATCTTTCCATTTTGTTTCCCATCTGTCTTTGTGGTCCCCATTATGTTCACCCAATAACTGTATCCTGAACCCATGGCAACATCTCTATTGAACAGAAAACCAAGATTATTTTCCTGCCAATCATGCAAATGAGTTTGCAAATAATTCCCTGTCCTCTGCCAATGAATTAGAATATTCTGATTTAAAACAAGGACATGTTTTTTAAAATATAAAATGAAGTGACAAGATAATTAACTTTTCATCAATTTGTCTATAGTTATAGAATCATAGAGTGAAACAGTGTGGAAACAGGCCCTTTGGCCTAACTCGCCCACACTGCCAACAATGTCCCAGCTATACTAGTCCCACTTGCCTGCACTTGGTCTATATCCCTCCAAATCTGTCCCATCCATGTACCTGCATAACTGTTTCTTAAAGGATGGGATCGTCCCAGCCTCAACTACCTCCTCTGGCAGCTTGTTCCATATCCCCACCACCCTTTGTGCGAAAAAGTTACCCCTCGGATTCCTATTAAATCTTTTCCCCTTCACTTTGAACCTATGTCCTCTGGTCCTCAATTCCCCTACTCTGGACAAAATACTCTGTGCATCTACCCGATCTATTCCTCTCATGATTTAGTATACCTCTATAAGATCTCCCCTCATCCTCCTGCGCTCCATGGAATAGAGACCCAGCCGACTCAACCTCTCCCTATAGCTCCCACCCTCTAGTCCTGGCAACATCCTTGGAAATCTTTTCTGAACCCTTTCAAGCTTGACAATATCTTTCCTATAATATAGTGCCCAGAACGGAACACAATATTCTAAATGCGGTCTCACCAACGTCTTATACAACTGCAACATGACCTCCCAACTTCGATACTCAATACTCTGACTGATGAATGGTCACTTGCAAGTTCTCTTCCAATTCACATATAGGCCTCACTTGGAAATATATTACCTTTCCGATATTGATTCTGATCTTGTTTCTCAGTCTCACAATGGCTTATTTGACTTTCAATGGCACAACTTTAGTCCTCATGATGATACATAGCAATAATAGTTTCCAAAGGTGATGGAAAGACTGGAAGAAAGGGGGGGGGGGGGGGACTATGTATAAACAAAGCTGCTATTTCTACATGGTGAAACCAAAATGTATAAAAATGGCCTTTAATAACATCTGACAATGTGCACTTGGACCACACGTGATTACAAATCTATTACAAATCTCAAGTTGTGGAGTACAGAGCCAAATAAATGAATGATGGGTCTTTGTCTCAAACATTATGGAGGGCACTGTAAAATACATTTGGATGGGTAAGTGGATATAAAATGTTTAGAGGGATATGGGTCAAATGTGGGCAAATGGGACTAGTGTAGATTGACATCTTGGTCGGCATAGACGTGTTGAGCTGAAGGGCATGTTTCGGTGCTGTATGACTCTATGACTAAGTTGGCTTGGCATCATCTTCTCAAGGGCAACTAGGAATGGGACAATAAATATTTGCTTTACTTGTAACACCCACATCCCCAAAATGTAGAAAAATAATGCATTATATTTTTCCATCCCTACTGGTGGATAGCAAACAGATTTATCCCCTATTTGCAAAATGTTTCATAAATGTTGAAATTATGTGAAATTCTCAAAGGGGTTATTTCCAAAAATGGAATTCTCTGTAATTCCCAGTGTTAGATCAATGCTATGAATTACATCCTATACACAGTATTAATTTGTGAAATGCCAGTTACATCTGATCACACCGCCCCCACAAACACTGTATTTTAGTCTCATGATCTAAAATATTGAAACTGTACTGTCAGAGTTTTGAGTACTTTTTTTTTTAAAGTACTTTGGTTCTCAAAGGGTAAATGCAAGATTATATTTGTTAACTTTAGAAAATAAGAGTTGGCCGATTCCAGGATGGTGACATTTCTAAAACAGTGATGCCAAGGAGGTGTCAGGCAGTGAACAGAAGGAGAAGGCTATACCTTGTAGGTGGAAGGAAATCCAATTAGTTATGCAGCTTCAATGTGTCTGTGTGGGAGTAGTTGTGTGGGGTGGAGGAGGGAGTTCCTGGCTCATCCCAGTGACAAATCATTAGAGCATAAATTAACTAGCCATCACCTTGGGAACAAGATAAAGGGCTTCCCTGAGTACTGACATACTCCCAAGAACGGCTTACTTTAAGGCTGTGAAATCATCATCCGAAAATTAACACAAGGGAACACTGTGACTAAGCAGCAAGTACACTGTGTTTGTGAAAGTTCTAAATGCTTAAAATAAACCTAGTTACCTCCCACAGCATTATTCATCTGTACGTTGGGCTGAAAGCCTTAAACTGAATGCTTACTGCAGCTTGCCTGATGGTCACAGAGAGACAATTATCACGTACCCTCTGACACTTCATGTTTGGGGTTCATCCTACAATATGGCAAAGTTCCTTCCCAGTAAACATGGTACAAATTCTATGAATTTTCCTGCTTTGGTTCAGCCAAAGCAGCTTTATGAGTTTATGATGTTCATTTAATTATTCTCTTCGTAGAACATAAAACATAGAACACTAGAACTCAGGAACAAACCCTTCTTCCCACAATATATATGCCAAAAATAATGCCAAGTTAAACTAATCTTCTCCACCTGAACGTGGCCCATATCTACCATTCACTTCACATCCATGTGCCTATCTACTAAAAGTGTCTTAAATGCCTCTGTCATATTCTTGAAGCACATTATCTCCTTTTGGATCCTTGGTCTTCACAATGCTCCCCCAAACAGATCTACGTAATAATATCCTCATGTGCTGGTTCTTGAAGTGTCAAGTAGGTGAATATATAAGACCATTATAAGATGATCGCCAATTAATTCAATAGACAATAGACAATAGGTACAGGAGTAGGCCATTCGGCCCTTCGATCCAGCACCGTCATACAATGTGATCATGGCTGATCATCCCCAGTCAGGGGTTGGACAGGCTAGATGCAGGAAGATTGCTCCCGATGTTGGGGAAGTCCAGGACAAGGGGTCACAGCTTAAGGATAAGGGGGAAATCCTTTAAAACCGAGATGAGAAGAACTTTTTTCACACAGAGAGTGGTGAATCTCTGGAACTCCCTGCCACAGAGGGTAGTCGAGGCCAGTTCATTGGCTATATTTAAGAGGGAGTTAGATGTGGCCCTTGTGGCTAAGGGGATCAGAGGGTATGGAGAGAAGGCAGGTACGGGATACTGAGTTGGATGATCAGCCATGATCATATTGAATGGTGGTGCAGGCTCGAAGGGCCGAATGGCCTACTCCTGCACCTAATTTCTATGTTTCTATGTTTCTATGTCAGTACCCCGTTCCTGCCTTCTCCCCATATCCCCTGACTCCGCTATTTTTAAGAGCCCTATCCAGCTCTCTCTTGAAAACATCCAGAGAACCCGCCTCCACCACCCTCTGAGGCAGAGACTCACCACTCTCTGAGAGAAAAATTGTTTCCTCGTCTCCGTTCTAAATGGCTTACTCCTTATTCTTAAACTGTGGCCCCTGGTTCTGAACTCCCCCAACATCGGGAACATGTTTCCTGCCTCTAGCGTGTCTAAACCCTTAACAATATTATATGTTTCAATGAGATACCCTCTCATCCTTCTAAACTTCAGAGTGTACAAGCCCAGCTGCTCCATTCTCTCAGCATATGACAGTCCTGCCATCCCGGGAATTAACCTTGTAAACCTACGCTGCACTCCCTCAATAGCAAGAATGTCCTTCCTCAAATGAGGGGACCAAAACTGCACACAATACTCCAGGTGTGGTCTCACTAGGGCTCTGTACAACTGCAGAAGGACCCCTTTGCTTCTATATTCAATTCAGAGGCAATTATTTTACCAACGAGTGTGAGAAGAGTAATAAGGATACATTAAAGCGAGGCTAGATAAGCGTATGAAAAATAATATTTAGATGAAAGATTCAAATGAGACAAAATGGGAGAAGATTTTAGTGGAGCATAAATGCTGGTATTGAACCAATTGGCTGTTTGTGTGCCTTATGTCTAATGGTTCAGTCACAAGATTGACAAACCAGCTAATTCCCAATCAGTACAGACTTAATTACCAGGATCAATTTCCTAACTGGTTCAGGGTCATTTGGGTATTTTTAAAGTGGAGATTAATAGGTTCTTGAGTGTCAAAAGTTATGGGAAGAAGGCAGGAGAATGCGGTTGATAAGGGAGAATGGGGTTGGGAAGGACAAATTGTCCGATGGGTGCAAAGAAAGCAAGATGAACGGCCAACTACCAGCTAGTATTAGCAAACGCAATCAGAGAGCAGGGAATAGACTGAGTGGCAAAGTAGTATGTAAAGCCAAACACGGAGTATGGAAGACGGAATAAAACAATGGAACCTTTTATTCCATATATACCTGTGGTGCAATGTGATGCAATTCTTTACTTTATAAAAAAAAACATATGAAGAAAGGGCGGCAAGGTGGCATAGCGGTAGAGTTGCTGTCTTACAGTGCCAGAGACCCGGGTCCTTGGTTCGATTCCGACTAGTGCTGTCTGTATATTTTCCCCGTGACCTGAGTGGGTTTTCTTCGAGTTCTTCGGTTTCCTCCCACACTCCAAAGACGTACAGGTTTCAATGTTAATTAGCTTGGTATGAATGTAAATTGTCCGCAGTGTGTGTAGGACTAGTGTCAGTGTGTGGGGATTACAGGTTGGTGCAGACTCGGTGAGCCTCGGTGGGCCGAAGGGCCTGTCCGTGCTGTATCTCTAAACTAACCTAAAATGTGAAATATGAATGGTCATGATCACACTGTGTTTGTCTCATACATCATATCCACTTTCTCCATAGCAAACATATCCTTTTTAGTGTGGTGACCAGAACTGGACACAGTATTCCAGCTGTGGCCTTATATTCTATTCTCCAGCGAAGGAGATAACTATCCCATATGCATTCTTCACCACCTATCTACCTCTGCTGCCACCTACAGGAGATCTTGGAGCTGTGCAGCAAGGTTCCAGTGTACCTCAATACTCCTTTTCATTGTGCAAGGCCTCCCCCTCAGTAGTCCTTCCAAAATGCATCACCTCACGCTTTAAGATTACATTCTATTTCCAACTGCTGTGCCCATCTTTACCAACTTATCTACACCATCCTCGAGCCTATTATCCTCCTCAATATCAACCCCACCACTGATTTTCACAATATATGCAAACTTATTAATTACATCTCCAACATTCATATTCAGATCATTAATGTACATGGCGAATAGCAAGAGTCCCAGCATTGATCCCTGGAATCAGAAAAACAGCTGTTTGATACCTCCTATTCCCAAGTCAATTTTGGAGAAGGGTTTCGGCCCGAAACGTCGCCTATTTCCTTCGCTCCATAGATGCTGCTGCACCCGCTGAGTTTCCCCAGCAATTTTGTGTACCTTTGGATTGAACTAGTTCTGGATCATTTGAAATGGACTTCCTCGTCCTTGCCACATGCCTTGGAAGTGCATTCAAACTACATCAATTACACTGCCCTCATCAATTAATGAGTTACCCATTTGGAAAATGCAATTGCAATTGAATTTGTCAGAATTTGGCATCTCTCCTTAATGCCTTGCTATGTCGGATTAACCCCTGCTTTTCCAAGTGCAGAATAATTGTCTTTCAGAATTTTGCCAACATTAAGCGAGTTCGGTATTCTGAAAAATGCAGGGAATCATGGGATTTGTCAAAGGTCACTGGCTATAAAGAAAAAGCAAACAAAGTGCTGGCTGCATAAACTGTATGTAAATTCTTATCTTTATTCATGATTGAGCAAAAATATATTTAATCTGAGGAATGAGTCTCGAGGTAGTGGGAGAGCGGGTGTAACAGCGAGAGAGAGGGGGCAGACGCCAGTAGGAGACTGGGTAGAGCGCGCACAGACCCGCGCCTCATTCACAGCCCCGGGGGGACGGCCCAGCAGCAGCTCGGCGTAGCCCGTGGCGCCGGACACCTACGCCCGAACCAGACCATGGATCCCGACCCCACGGAGCAGCATGAAGCAGAAAGCACTCACTGAAACGAAGGTCTGATGACCAAAGATAACACATAGCAGATCCGCACCCTCCAATGTTTATCTTCAGTGACCTATGACCTAGGCATGCACAGTCGCAATACCGAACTCGTTTACTTCTCTACCATTGACTGACAGGCATGTAAGTACCTGGGTTAGCTCTAATGCCCTTCACGAAAAATGGTACTATATTTTCTGTCCTCCAGTCATCTGACACTTCACTCTTGGCCAACAAAAAACTAAAAATCTCAGTCAGGAGCCAATTCAGTATCCAGGCAGCTAGCTTTCCCTGTTTGCCATGTAAGCTAACCTTCCAGAGCAGCCAACCACATGGAACCTTAAACACCTTGCTGAAGTCTATATAGACAATGTGTGTGGCCTCGCCTTTCTCTACTTTCTTGAATACTTATTCAAAAAAAGTGAGAAACCATCTCCAAGTACAAAACTATGTTGACTACCCAAGATCAATCTCTGTCTATCCAAATGTATGATTATCTCATCCCTCAGAATCCTCACCAGTAATGTACCCACCATGTGCAGTGCTAGCAATTATTAAAAGCCTTACACAGCTAGGCTTTGAAGGCCTTGCACAATCCATTGTCCTCCTGAAGCCAGCTTTTCTGAGAATCTCCACAGATATGTGCAGATTCCTGAAAAGCTCTCGCTCCTGATGGGATAGCTTCAGTCTACCACCCTCTGTGCGTGCTGGTGGTAGGGCACAGGCCTGAACATATGCCCGAGAAGTTGGTTGGAGAGAGGAAATATTAATATCCTGAGGCAGGATAGTGATGTTTGATTCCTCTACACCAGTCGATCTCATGGGGGACCGTTGGTCATTGGTTCCCTTTTCTGCTGCAAATAAGACCGCACTACCATCACTTTAAACTCCATATGATACTGGCAGATCCTAACAAACTTTTCCAGCTTCTTTAATCTTCGCCCGTGAATCAACTCTGCTGAACATGATCAACACTTCACTAAAAGAAAGAGAATTCCATTAATCTGGGAAATTTCTCAGCGGCTTGAGAAAAGAGGAGGTCATAAACGGGATTAATTTGTTCATGTAGGAAGCAGTCTGGTCAGAGGTGCTATCTCTCTGTTTTTGCATCAGGGTGAGTTGCTCACGTGGAACATCTCTCTCCTGGAGAACAGGGATCTCTCTTTCCATGGAGAGTAACCATGGTCCATGCACAGCAGCGCTCTGCTTCTCGAGGACAGCAAGCTGCTGAGCAGTGGGAAATTGCCAGCCAGAAGACCAACAACCTACTCCTTCTTCAGTGTTCATGACACTGTACAGACAGTAAGACATCAGTTGGCTTCCACTAGTTCCTCCATGTCAACTCCTATTTGAACCCAGAGCCACTGCGCGACAGGGCTGTCACCATCCCCTTGCAGAGACGTGTGTTTCATCTCCATGTTGCAAGTGAAGCACTTCCTGTGAGAGGTGGAAAATGGACTGCTCTAATACCTCAGCATCTACTGCATTCAGTCAGGCAGGCCTCAGATCTACCAACCACCTCGATGAACATCTGCAGTAACTTGCTAAATTGTGGGCCTTTCCCTACACCCTGAAAAGACAAAACAAGCAAGAGACGCACAGATATCAAGCGACCAGGCCCCATTGCAAGAATGGAGAAGCAAACATGCTGATATGTGTTCACAATTGATCCATATAAAATAGAAGAGTTTGTGATGAGGACACAAATTCACATGCACACATTATGATTTCTCGATGTCTTACTTCATGGTCTTCAGTTGTCAGGTATAGTTACCCAACTATAGTTACCCAACCAGATGCAACTAAATTTAAAGTAGCCCTTTCTTCCCAATAACCCTTTCTAGCTTAATCCCTCCCTTCACCACCTCCAGTTTAAATTCCATTTGGAATATTTTGGAGGACCAAGAAACCAAGAACCAGGTGCAGAAGGATCCTCTCCTCCATCCTGGAGATGCATTGAGCTTGAGAGGGTCTTCCTCCAATTGTCTCTTTGCAATCTTTGCTTAGAATGAGGTGAAACATTGTCAGTATCAAGAAATAGCAACCAAAATTAGATTGAAATAAGAAATAAAAACGCACAGCATTGGAAATAATCAGCAGGTCAGGCATCATCTATGAAACCAAGTTGACAGCCAGGTTATGTCAGTCATTCTTCCACCTTCCTTGGTCCATCCACCATTCTTGCTTCTGTTTCATGATTCCCCCTCTCCTCTTTATACTGGCTATCCCTCTTCTCCACTCTCACTCTTCTGATGCAGAGTTTCAATCCAAAACTTCAATCATTCCTTTCCACTCAAGGTTGCTGATCGACCGAATAAGTATCTACAGTGGATTGTTTGTTGTTCTAGATTCAAGCATCTGCAGTTCCTCGAGACTCCATTTAACATTTCAGTTGATGACTTTTCAGAATGATGAAAACTCAATAATCTGAAAATTTAACTCTGTTGCACACCTCACAGAATTTGCTTCGTTCACTCAATATTTCTATCACTTGCTGCTCTTATTTCAAGTCACAGTATAATGTACGATCAGTGCTCAACTTGATGTAACTGGTAAGATCATGATAGTTCTTCCAATATTGTTCCTTTATCAGCTTAGTGAGTCTCCTGGAGGATGTGGGCAACCAATTCTTCATCAAATGGCTCTTTTCAGTTGGTCCCTTAAGCATTTTTGCAGAGAGTGCATCGTGGCGAGCATTGAACTCATTGATCAAAATCTTGAAATCCCTCCTGGAGAGTCATCCCTTTCCCATGCACTCTGTCCGTTCTTCAGAGCAGCCATTTTGTGTGTTGCTAATGTCTAGTTGCCATGGGGACAATGATGTTAAAGACTGAAGCCCTGTTGTACTTGCTGCACAGCAAACTGCTGATAGCAGAATGAAATTCAGAGTGCATCTGTTGTGACTTGTGGTGGTGGTCATAAAAGGATATGTTCAATGTCATGCATATTTGTGCAATAATATTGATTTTGAAAACCAACATCACAATTTTTTCTAGAGGGAATCAAATCAACAAGAGCACAGCCCATGACTTTGCATTCCAAAAATGGAGTGAAATGAATATTGAGGCATTAGAATCTTTGTCCATGTTGTCCTATTTATCCTAAATGGGTCCAGAGCACTATCAAGCAACCCAAAACAAAAACCTACAGCCAACATTTCCACAACCATGCACCATGCTTGTATTGCTTGCCAGGACAGATTACTGTGGTGCTGTCAACATTTTTTTTTAAACTGCTCTGCATGAGGAAAGAAAATTAAATGCTTGATCAAGGAGTTACATGTTAATGAAGCTTAAAGAAGGAAAGGGCTAGGGTGGTAGAGCAATGCAAGGAGGGAATTCCAACACGAGATACATACGAGATCTAAGGAACACCACAACTCACCTGTTGGAAAGTCATGTTAATTGTGGACAGTCAGCACGGGTTTGTTAAAGGATCTGATTGAATTATTGTTTTTTTTAAAGTTAAAGAGGAGTGCCAATGAAGGTTTTGTACGCAATGCAGTATATATGGATTTTAGCAAAGCATTCCTCTTCAAGTCCCACAAGCATTTTGGTCAATAACATAAAAGCTAATGGGATCAAAGAGAAATTAGCAAATTAAATAAAAAATGGGTCAGAGGCATAAATCAAAAGGGCAACAGACATTTTCGTGATGGGAGGACAAGGCAGTGTTCTATCGCCGTCCCTTGTTTTGGTGTTATGCTTGGATGAGTTGGGCTTAAGAGGTAGTCGCCACAATTAAAAGGTTCGGTAATGAGGAAGAAAGTTCAATTGCAGTTAGATATGAATGGACTGTTTAGGTGACAAAAGGGCAAATGAAATAAAATCTTCAGAATCGTGAGTTAATGTACTTGGGAAGAGTAATCAGCAGAAGGAAATAATATAAAATAACTGAAAGGATTCTAAATGAAGATCTTGGAAATGCCTATAAATCCTTGAAGATAACAGGACCATAAGAGAAGATGTTTGAGAAGACATGTACTCTGTGCTTCAGCCAATAATTGTAAGAAAAGCAAAGCCAAGCTAGAACATTATGAAACATTAATTAAGCCCCAACACGGATACTGTATACACTTTTGGTACATACACATTAAAGAATTTGACTAATTTCTCCCGAGTTGCTCATTGGTTTTATTACTAATTTATGCCTCCAGCAACTTGCTTTTTGCTGCAGCTTCCACCATTTGCAATCTCTTGTGCCTCAATTTTTCTGCAGATGAGGCTTTACCAAGACACTGAGGTCTATAAATTCAAGTAACAATGAAGTGAAATGCATGAACACCCTCAAGTTTTTCCCCTCACGATCATTCCAGGCCCTGCAGCCAATTTATGCCACATCAGTTTGTTAATCACTGCTGCAACATAGAGGTAACAAATTATATATACAAGGGGTGAAAATCTAAGCATGAGACTTGAGGATTAGTGAGCACTGCAAGCTTCCCTACAAAATAGTAATTCATGGGTGACGTAGACTTGGGAGTTTCACTCCTAACAAATTCTTGCCACAAAATCCCTGGCTACTGCTGTGGCCCCAGCTCCTAGGGAGCGCTGATCTCCTGTTTTTGTTGATGAAACTGGATGAACACACTCTCCTCTCTCTCTATCAAATATTTACCACATAGAATCCCTTTATGCAAGCCTCTGCAATGGAGCTTGTGTGATGCAGTTCCTTTATGGTAATGGGCACAAAGATGTCAGCTGCAACGCAAAAGATGATTCAATGTGTGTGCTGAACCAGGAAAACTGCAATGTTTGACTGTCAAACCCAATAACACTTTGCAATAAAAGTTGCCTGAGAAGATCACAACCATTCTGTCATGTTAGAAAGTATTATTGATGTGCCATGCTACACTATTTTCATGCTACAAAATCAGCTGAAGAGTTTTAAACTACACAGTTAGAAGTCTCTTCCTTGACCAACAATGTGATGCATCCCCAACCATTTGTATTACTCTCTGGGAAGACATCCAACCATCTAAATCCAAATTCAGACTACCATATGCCACTGACAACATATATCATTGACAACAATTACGAGGTGTAATAGGACTTAGTCTTGCACTAGACGTTATACCGTTTATCCTGTTTTGGTACACAGTGGACAGCTTGATTGTAATCATCTTTTCGCTGACTGGATAGCATGCAACAAAACGTATTTCACTGTACCTCGGTACAGGTGATAATAATAAACGAAACTAAAAGGAACACATACCATCTGCACTGTATGAAAGCAGTCCTGGGTAAAATACACAAACCAGAAGAGAATTGTTTAGAGTGGTCCTGTGGATAAAAAAATTAGGATCTGGATTTTAGCATGAAACCTATTCTGCAGAAAAGAACATAACAAAGAGAACTGCAAAATCAGAGCTCTTGAAACTAGACCATTCTATATGTAGAGATGTACGAAGAAATATGTTCTGTAACAATGACACAATGATATCTTGCTGCACTGATGTAAGTTAGTTGACACTAATTGGTACTAAGGAGCTTTTTTGACATTAGCACTGAAGCTTTCATTCCTGTGATAATACTGTCTCACCACAAGTGGCATCTCTTTGCATTGAGTACTCCCATGACACAATGACATGATGACTAGCAAGTACATCTAAGACATATCTATTGATCACTGCTCATTATTAGTGACTATTCACCCGTTATATAGCTAGCTGATATAGATAGGGTGCAAAGTTATTCCTAAAATTCACAATGGCAGAAAAGAATTCACAATGTCCAGTGAATAGACAGTAAAAAAAATACAGAAGATCATATCAATAATATTATGAATGACTATTGAGGCATGTTTGTGAAAATCTCAAGGAGTGCTTGGAATTCCCCCAGTTAGCTACCTGGTTTAATTTGAACAGAATACAAAAGAAATGTAATTAAAAAACTGACAATTCAAGAAAATGGAAAATTTGGTTTCAGCTTTCATTTAGAATTAATTGGTTCCACTGCACTAACAGTAGGGGGAGCTCTAATTAACATTTCTCACAATACTTCGACCACAAGTTTGAAAAATGTCCACAACCATCACATTGATACATTGACTTTTACCAGTAACTCACTTCCTCACCAAGAAATTAATTAGGCCCCACCAAAGTCTAACACCAAAATATTATTGAAAAACAAGACTACAAAGGAATGCGACATAATCACGCAGAAAACATGTGTTCCTGCCAACATATAATCATAGTCTGATCTGGCATATTTTGCATACAGTCTGTCAAACCAGCTCTGTTGCTATGTAACTGGGCAACAATGTGTAAGTTGGAGCTTTCGGGTTAAGAGCATGGAAGCCCAACAGAACTAACAACTTCTATTTGGTGCTGGTTTGTCATGTTAATTCATCTTTACAGATAATTATCCATTTTCAATCCAGTGCATTTATAGAATTTTTTGGATTTTTTTTTTTTAAATCACAGAAGATCAGGAAACTGCAGTGTGTTCTTTGTTAACACGAGCCAGTAACATGCTCAAGTCTTGGTGATATTTAGCCAAGATCACAGCCAGGCTTTTTGTCACTATTCAGAACAGACTTGTAAAGCACCAAGAACATGGAAAACTAGAATTAAAAATGAGTGAAATATAACTAACATACTGAAGACAAAATTGCTATGCCTCATATGTTTTTTTAAAATATTCAATTTAAAACTGGAATAAGTAGTGAAAATGGTGGTAGAGTATAACAATTTATTTCCTGCTCATTCTGGCTTTCTGTAACCCTAATTATATTGACAATAATTAGCTAACCCTTAAGTAACGTTTAATTAGATTGCTATTCAATTGCAGGTCAGTCAGTAAGGCTACAAAACGAATTCAGCACACCAGAATCCTGTCTATTTTGCTCAGTCATGTGTCAACACTTGGAAGTGTGTTAATTCAACTAGATATTGAATGTGAAACTTTTAACACATTTTATGGTCCCTGAATAAACAAAAATGTGTTGGAATGTAACAGATATTGTGTTAAATTCAACACACTGTTATTCCGAAGGTATAAATATATAAATTGTTAACAAAATACATTCCATTTAAAGAAACGATAAATCTTTTCAGTTAACTAAATGTGGCTGTTAGGAATAAGAAATAGAGAAGCAATGCATGTATGCAAGCGTTGCTTTAATCGGGCACATTTGCAAGTGTTCAATTAAAACAAAACAATTTCTGCATCCCGACTGTTTCAGCCTGCAGCATTCAGTCAATAGGAGAATGAAAATCTTTGAGAATGTTATGGATGGAGTCCAGACAACGTTGTTGCCATTTTTCTGAGCAAAATAGAATAGCACAGCCCATGTGGTCATGGCACATAGTAGATCCCAGGCCAAAGATCTAAATCATTACAATGTAGGTTGTAAAGGATCAATTAAATATAGCATTCCCTTCACCACAAGAAATGTGGAGATATTGAATGGCACTGAAAAATGAGCACAACAATCACAATGTGCAAACCCTGACACATTTGGACCAGTAAAGCACATACACAAAATCCTGTTCTGACCTCAATATCATGACTGCACAGAGTGGACAATAAACATGCTGAACATGGCACAAATTAAAAATGTGAAATATTTTAAACCAGCAAATGCATTTGCATGTCATTCTTACGTCTAAAGGGAATATGCTTTTTTTGCTTTAACTGCAGAAGCCATGGGAAAGCACAAATGAGAATTGACAACCTAATTGATCAGTTACAGTGAACACTGACCTGGCTGTAGTCTCGTTGTTGAATTGCAGAGATTTGGCAGATTTTCCTTCTGTTTTGTGCAACTAAGGATTGCTTATGTTTTCTTAACTTGCATTTCAACTTTCAAAAATGTTTGATTCTACACAAACACTTTAAAATGATACCATTTAATTCCTATTACTTATAACACATTCCCAAATACCCTCCTACCCACAATACCAACCCTCCGCATACACACACACACACCTACCTACTCACTATGATTAAGCAGAAAAATCTTTGTTACCAAAGTTGCTTTGACTTGATGATTCATTTCTCCATTTTAGGTTTCGACTGTAAGTAATAAGAGGGCACCAGTGTAGGAGTCGTCTCACTCATGTTCATCGGGGTGGGTCTTCTTCCTCCACATGGGTGGAGGACTAACAGAGGCCCCAACTCAATCAATGGATACACGGATTCCACACCTACCATTGAGCACTCATTTGCACACCCTTTACTAATGCCATTTTATTCACCCCACACTCATGAACTCACCACCACATCCATTCTGCACACCCTTTACTAATGCCATTTTATTCACCCCACACTCATGAACTCACCACCACATCCATTCTGCACTTTGTAACCCGCTCCCAGAACTCATCGCTACATTATAGGCCAAATTAACCCATCATTTGATATGTTTACAGGATGTGGGAGAAAAGCAGGGTATTCTGAGGGGGGTCACAGGGAGAATGGGCATATTCCACATAGACAGCATCAGAGGGTAGGATCGAACCCAAGTCACTAGAAACATGATGCAAGAGCTCGTCCATCTGAGCCACCACTCCCGCAGGATATAATCATAGTACCTAATAATTGATATCTCAGCTTCTATTCTACAGTCACTTCTTGTCTGATAGTCAGGTTCAGGATATAACTGTTAAAAGGGGTTAAAGAATGTCACAGAACTCAAGTAATCTGTCCTCCAACATTACAGAGATGACTCGGGTAGTACCATTGATAGGTTTAGTTTAGTTTAGAGACACACCCACCGGGTGCGCGCCGACCAGCGATCCCCGCACATTAACACTAGAGTTAACATAGAGTAAACATTAAAATTTCAAGATCTGACAGATTATAAAACTATCCAAATCATGTTCAAAGCCGCTAATCAGCAATTGCCTTGTAATATCCAGGGGTTGTTCCAACGGAGAGAAAGCAAACACAACCTGAGAGGAACTTATATATTCGAAATACCGGCAATAAGAACTAATGCAAAACTCCATTGTGTTACAGCAAAGGGTGTTAGTCTCTGGAATAACTGCCATGATGAGCTGAAAAAATGTAAGACTCTATTCAAACTAAAAACACTCTTCAGAAACAAAAGATTGAATGGTTATGAGCTGGACCAGCGATTTTCTTTTCTGTTTGGTTATTTCTTGTTTATGGACTGTTCAACAGATTTTGAGTCCATTTGTTCCCATTATTTTGTTTTTCCATGAAAATGTATAGAAAATAAGAGGGGGTAGGACCAGAAAAGTTTTCGAACTTCTTCTTACCCCTTTTGAACATGAACGATATTATTTGTATTATTTGAGTTACTTATTTGTTTGTTTTCCTTTGTGTTTTCTTTTCTTTTTTTATTGCTTACAAGTTTATTTGTGTTTGTAGTTTTTAACATGTTCAATAAATTAATTAAGTAAAGTAAGTAAAGTAAGAGTAGAGCTAATAGGACTTGATGTTTCAATCCCTGTAATAAGTCGGCACTCTTGCCATTTGCAGTGGGATTGGAGTGGTGAGAGGTAGGGTAGGTACGCCATCGGGGTCATCAGGGCACCCTCCTTCTTTGACGTTTCATTGATAAGCCCACAACATCTCCAGAGGGCTCAACGGTGATACCTGGCGTCCCAGTTACACCCCCCTCAATTCCATACCCTCCTGCCTTCATCTTGCAGCCCAATTGTTGTCTCTCCTTTTGATCCAAATCCAATTGCTGCTTTTTTTCTGCAGAATTTGATAATCATTTGATTGCTTGTTGGAGGGAGTGACCCGTCACCCCCATTTTCTTTAATAGCCTGGTCATAGATGGAGCAACAAATCCCCTGCATCCCACTTCGACACGGAAAATCTTGGTCTTCCAGCCATTCTGGGAAGCTTCAGTTGCCAGTTCAGAGTACTTGGTCTTTTTCCTCTCATAAGCTTCTTCAACACCTTCCCAAGGAACTGTCAATTCCACAATGTATGCCAACTTGGCTGTTGTGGATCACAGGACCATGTCTGGCCGGAGTGTTGTAGCCACAATGTCTGGAGGAAACACAGGCCTTTTTTCTAAGTCCACTTCCATTTTCCAATCCCGAGCAGGCTGCAGAATGCTTGCATCCTTTGATGTTATCTGGTGCTCTGGAGGTTGGATACCCATTAGGGACAATTTTTTACACTTTACCAAGCCAATTAACCTACATACCTGTACGTCTTCGGAGTGTGGAAGGAAACCGAAGATCTCGGAGAAAACCCATGCAGGTCACGGGGAGAACGAACAAACTTCGGTCTTGTAGTCAGGACCGAACCCGGCGCTGCATTCGCTGTAAGGCAGCAACTCTACTGCTGCGCCGCTGCGCCACCGTGCGACTCCAATGTATTTGTGGAGAATGGATCTGGTGTCCTGTCTGAGGATAACAGAATTTGTAATCCCCACCCTGCCACTCCACCATTGCTTCTACATTTCAGCTATCCAAGATGGCTGCGAATCATACCGAGAAAATGCAGCCCAAAGCTAGACCCAGAAGGCCCATAGCTCCTGATTTATGTTGATGGGAAAATAGCTGCATTAAATAGGTATGTTGTAAAACGCACCTGAAGCGTCGCTGAAAATCTGTCCCAGCCCTTGTGCGCGATTTTGGCGCCGTTTAGAGGGGGCGGGTTTAAAACGCGATTTTTTCTGGGCATTTGAGGGCACAAATCTACCGCAATGTGAACGTTCTAAACCAGCGCGTTCACAGGATCCCACTAGAAAGCTGATTTAAATGGACTTTAATTTACAGCAATTGAACACTAAATTCCTTCCATTTGGCCTATAAATTAATGTAAATGAGATTTAAAAATCATGTTTTATTATGAATTATTTGTGAATATTATTTGGACACTTACGCTATTAAAAAATGTTAATCTATTCTTAAGAAATGGATAGATGTTTAGATCTAGTAATTGAAGTTTGAAATTAGCTACAATTGGGTAACTAACTAATTATATGCTTTAATTTCAGGTCATCCAAGTAAGATTATTTTATATTTGTTTCAGAATGCTTCAATCTATGATAACTGAAAATTTCATTCAGTTCTCTTAATTTTTAAGAAGGTTATGGGCTTTTGACTGTCCACGATCACAGCTTTTTTGTTATGTCCATAGAAAATCAATAGGGAACAAGATGCTGATTTCCGAGTATGAAAATGGCTATAACCTTTTAAATACTTGAGATATGAAAGTGAATTAGGTGTCAAATTAAACTTATTTTTATGCTTTATCTGATGGGATAAATTGCAGACTTGATTTTTTAAATCTCAACATTTTGTAACATTGCTACATTAAAAGAAAATTAGACATTTAAAGAAGTGGGCATGAACAGATAATCTTTAGTTTCCCAGACTGCTACTTGAGGTTCCTGATAGAACAGTCCTGACTATCAACCGTTCACAATTTATATTAACGATTTTGACGAGAAAAAGGATGGCATGGCATGAAACAGAATAATACAGCTGATCTATAATACAAATAATCTATGCTGCCCAAAATGCCATCTAAACTAGTTCCATTTGCCAGCATGGTATCGCTCCAAAACATTCCTATGCATGTACCTGTCTAAATGTATTTAAAATGTTGTTTTTGCTCTATGACTCTAAGGTAAGGAAACAACTTTTAGTCAACCTGAAAATGCCCATTTTGCACCCACAACCACACCAGCTAAGAGATTAAATAAGAGACTCATGATCAATTTGCCAGGTTAATTAGGGAAGAGAAGTTATAAAGACATAAAAGTAGACTAGGATAACTCCAGATGGAACTGACAGAGCAAAACAAAACTTTATTTAAAATTAAGTATAAAATTACCAACAATAGAATAGTCCAGGCTGGAAAACCAAAGAGAGCTCGAGAAAAAGATAAACGCTGGTGGAGGGGCTCAGCGGGTCAGGCAGCATCTCAAGAGAACATGAATAGGTGACATTTCAGGTTGGGACCCTTTTTCAGACTGATTGTAGTGGTGGGGGTAAAATAGAAACAGGAAGGAGGGGCAGGACAAAGCCTGGCAGGTGATAGGTCAACACAGATGAGGGGGGTTATTTGATAGGGAGATGGTTGGACAAAGGCCAGAGATGAAAAGACAGAAAGTGTGAGATAAAAGGATTGAAGAGTTGCGGATTGAAGAGTTATAACGCTACAGAAACCAATGTAGGTGGATGGGGTGGAGGAGGGGAGAAATTGGTGCAAGTCCAAGTGGGGCACAGGAGAAAGGAGAGGGGGAGGGTTAGTTTTCACTTTCAACAATAGTTGGAATATGCAATTTCAATGGAATTATAAACTATTGCTTAAATCTAGAAAATATAATAATCTTTGTTAAAACAAATAAAAACAAACCACACTCACTAATACACTATCGAAAGAGAAAATACTGACAATCAGGCAGCAGTCATGAAAAGAGAACAGATCGGTGACCTTCCATCAGAACCCAACTGATGTTCTGTAATAGAGTTATGCTCCAGAGAGAGCGATTAATGTTGGTATTC
Source organism: Amblyraja radiata (assembly GCF_010909765.2). Classification (NCBI taxonomy): domain Eukaryota; kingdom Metazoa; phylum Chordata; class Chondrichthyes; order Rajiformes; family Rajidae; genus Amblyraja; species Amblyraja radiata. The sequence goes on along the minus strand of NC_045994.1, from coordinate 8,522,194 downwards.
AGCTTTTACAAGATTGAGCCAGTAATGTGACTCAGTTGTGGCTCGATGTTAATTCCTGATCTTGGGTACTGTGCATGTGAAATTTGAACACTGAGTTTCCCCCAAGCAATCCTAATTCCTCCCAAATTTCAATGCCGGTTATTTACTTTTTATAAATTACCTCTCAGTGTAGCTTTATCACAAAAATTAAATAGAAATTGGTAGGTAGGTGTGGATTGTAGAGATTCTGTGATGTAAGGAGAGGGGGACCATAATGGACACAATGGAATGGTATGGAAAAGCTTTCCTGTGTCATTATAAGTTCAAGCTGAACATAAAGGAACATTTTACCCTTGATTCTGAATGCTGGTGGTTCTACTGCATTGGATATAAGAAAGATTTGGGAATTAAGTCCACTCTATTGCAAAATACAAAGTACAAACTACACAAAAAAAGGTTATGACTAAATCAAGGAGATCAACCAGGCCCCTCATACCTGGTTGTAATCCAAGTACAAGTTTATTTTAATCTAAAGAAAGGCAAAGATAAGTGTTCTCTTGTTTTCATACATCACCCAAATAATCTTGTTGCGAACAACCACATCATATAGTAGCAACACTTAAAGGTACTTCAAATAGCTGTTGCTCTTTCTGCAAATGACTTGCTATGGAAAAAATAGCTGCACAAAAAGATGACGCCAACAGCCAAAGAATACAAAGGTCAGGTTTCAGCCTAAGTTGCCATAATCAAAATATTCTCAGTAAATTCAGAACTCATGCATTTGGATGCTAGTTCTGGTGTGCGTCTAGATGTACCCCAATCTTCAACCATACTTCACCGTTAAATTTCATATACTGTAGTTTGTGGGTGACTAAATCATCAGAGCATAATTCTCTAACTTCAAGTAACCCCTCTCCATCCAAGTCATTGTACTAGCTTCAAAGCCGTCTTGTTGAGTCTCATTGTAACTCGTTTCACAGGGATGAACATAGAATAGTACAACCCAGGATCAGCCCACATAATCAATGCAAAACATGATGCCCAACTAATCTCTGCCTGCATGTGATCCATATCCCACCATTCCCTGCATATCCACGTGCATAACTAAAGGCCTCTTAAATGCCCCTTAAAGTAAAAAGCAATGACCTGCAAATATGATGTAAAAATATTACTGTACATGCTTAATATCTTAACATGGCTTTATGGCAGTTGTCTGTAGTGATTTGAAAAATCCAATTATTACAATCTCTAACGATAAAGAGAGAGAGTTTATGCTGTTCCAATTGTAGTCAGCCTGTTCCAATACTGCGCCAGATGGCATTACCACCTTTGTGACAATCTCTCTCGTGAAATAAAAGTGGCAGCAGTAATAGGTTTTCTCCGATATACGCAAGGATCTATGATGGGGTCTACAGCTGCAAGATCTGAGTTGTGCCTCGTTTTTAACACATCTGTCACGATAACTCGATTAGTTGTACCCACCCTTCCGACCTTTTTCAATCTTTTCCAATATTCACTTTAAACAAGACTTGCATTTCCTCAATCGTTTTCTGTTCTTGAAAATATCGTAAAATGCAGTGTGGGGCAGTTTCTAAGTACCCAGTTTTGCAATGCCAGCCTACTAATAAAGTCTTGAAAAATCAGAACTTCAATGTACTTGTATATTACTTTATTATTTCCTGCCGAAGTCTGGAAAGATTGACCCCAATATCAGAATTGCAAAGATGAATTTTTGTCAAGCTGCATTAAATTATTTAGCAAGAAATAGAATTATCTTGTTTACTTCTCAAACCCAATTTATCATTTCAAAAGTAATTAATTGCTTTTGGCGTGACAAGCAGATAAATGAATCTGTACATGATGTGCTATTTACAACCAGCATAACAACTCAAAAGAGCTTCACAGCCAATGGATTACATTTTGAAACATAACTAGTGTTCTAGGCAAATGAAATAACCAATTGACATGTAAGAACCCAGAAAAGTTACATTAGAGGAATGAACAACATGTACATTTACACATAACATCAGGAACCAATTTGTGTCACTTGGAAGCAAAGATAGAGTTATATATCATGCCACTTACAGTGACACTTAAAACAACTTTTTTCTCTTAAGTAGAAAATGCGTGAAAGTGTCCTGAATATTTACTGTTAGGCAGAAAGCAACTTGGTCTGGATGTGCAAGAAACATTGGCAAAATTGACACCAATGCCCCACTTTAGTGACAGCAACAGCATTTATTTTATTGTGCAGATGAAAATGAAAGGGTCTGAGCAAGGGTCTCAACCCAAAACCTCATCTATCAATGTTCTCCAGAGATGCTGTCTGACCTGCTTAATCCAGCACGTTATGTCTATTTTTGATGGTTTAAGAGTCCCTATCAGTTTTCCAGTATGGATATTAATTCCACTTCAATGTCAGTGATTAGCAACAATATTTTACACATGCCTCCAGGCCAGTATGCGGGGTTGAATAGAAAGTACTTATGCTTGAATGGAGTTCAGATTTGAATTGGCTGTGATCGGCCTGAGTTTTAATGTTAAGGTACCTTTCAAAGAGTATCAAATGCCTTTTGAACATACTAATTAAGATAATTAGCACTTTAGTTCTAGAAATCAGGTGCTTTAATGTTAAGATTTGTTTTGCACAATTTCCAAAGTCGCTGGTGAACCTTCAAAATAGGACAGATGAATTCCAAGTTGTTAACTTCCATCTCACTTCAAACTCACAAGGTATAAGAATGAGTCAAAGTCTAATTTGCTTTAAACATCATGTATTAATAGTACACTTCTTTCTCTTTCTGTCCACAAAAGACTATTGTGCAGATCCAGCAAGTAACAGGAAATATAATAGAATATCGTCTTTTATTCACAGCGATCAGAGATCTAAAAAGAGGGAGTTATTTTGAGTATTTTGGGATACATTCTTTAATATGGAAATTATAGCATTGTTTTCCATATTATAGGGTGCTAAAGCTTTGGAAGGAGTTCAGAGAAGGTTTGCTAGATTAATACCTGAAATGAGTCGGTAGACTTAAAAAGATCGCTAAACGAGTGTCCTCTGCAATTCGGAAGAGTGAGAGGGGTTGTAATGGAAAGTCTTGAAGGTTCATGATAGAGTGGATGCAGGGAGGAAGTTTTCTATTGTATATAAATCTGGAACAAGTGGCCCCCCAGTTAAAAATAAGAGGTAGTCCATTAAAGACAGGGAAGAGAATATTTTTATTTTAGAACTAAGTCGTAAGACTGGAATATTTTCTTTAGAGGGCAGTCAAAACAGTCTTTGAATATTTATAAGATAGTAGATAGATTTTAAAATAAATAAAAGGTTGCCTAAGTTGCCCTGTGTTGAAGTTATCATCAGATCAGCCACAATTTTATTAAATGGCAAAATAGACCTGAGGGGCCAATTGGCCTGCTCTTCCTCCTGTAAATTGACTTCAGAATTGTACATTCTCTAGTAATACAGTTAAACTTTCCCAATGGAATTCTTCTAACATTGAGCATTTCTGACATCATAAAACGGCACTCAGCATAACGTAACAGGATTTTTCCCCTCGACCCACCGTTAAGCACATAATTTGTCAGGGCAAGCTGAAGACAATGGGATCTTAAAATCTTACCTGAGCTGCACACCCAGTTCTATGCTGCTTTCCAATGTGTGGAAAATCATGGCCGGCTATCGACCAGACCAAGGTTAAGGCCCCATTAGCCAGTGCATAATTTCTTTCAAATTAAATCCAACTAAAAACAGGCAAACCATGGACAGAACTGAGCTGGGGTGAAACTCAGAAAAGACATAGATCTGCACATTTGTAAATTGACTTAATTTGTCTTTGAAGAGAAATTAATATCTTATCTCTGCAACTTAACTATGTCAATGAATGGCCCTCGTTAATTTCGTCATTGCCCGAAACAGAACCAAATGTTTATCTGCAATTATCGAATGTAACTTGCTGAATAAAATGTAAGATGAAAAAATAAATCTATTAACCTAACTCCCGGCAGTTATATTAAATGCTAATCCCTTTTACCGAAATTATGGTTTCTTTATTCAATGTCCTTGTTACCTTCCACAATGGGTTTTGTAATGTAATGTTATGTAGAAATATGACTCATCAATGCTGCTCTTTATACTCTTACCCTCCTCTTCAAAGTTATTATCTTATGCAGTGCCATTGTTAAAGACATCAGGTACAGACAAATAATACTCTTGTCAGGAAAATTCAATGTACAGTGGCTTGCAAAAGTATTCATACCCCTTGAACTTTTCCACATTTTGTCACAACCACAAACGTAAATGTATTTTATTGGGATTTTATGTGATAGACCAACACAAAGTGGTGCATAATTGTGAAGTGGAAGGAAAATGATACATGGTTTTCAAATTTTGTTACAAATAAAAAACTGAAAAGTGTGGCTTTCAAAAGTATTCAGCCCCCCTGAGTCAACACTTTGTAGAACCACCTTTCGCTGCAATTACAGCTGCAAGTCTTTTGGGGTATGTCTCTACCAGCTTTGCACATCTAGAGACTGAAATTTTTGCCCATTCTTCTTTGCAAAATAGCTCAAGCTCAGTCAGATTGGATGGAGAGCGTCTGTGAACAGCAATTTTCAAGTCTTGGATTGGATTTAGGTCTGGACTTTGACTGGGCCATTCTAACACATGAATATGCTTTGATCTAAACCATTCCATTGTAGCTCTGGCTGTATGTTTAGGGTCGTTGTCCTGCTGGAAGGTGAACCTCCGCCCCAGTCTCAAGTCTTTTGCAGACTCTAACAAGTTTTCTTCCAAGATTGCCCTGTATTTGGCTCCATCCATCTTCCTATCAACTCTGACCAGCTTCCCTGTACCTGCTGAAGAAAAGCATCCCCACAGCATGATACTGCCACCACCATGTTTCACAGTGGGGATGGTGTGTTCTGGGTGATGTGCAGTGTTAGTTTTCCGTCACACATAGCATTTTGCATTTAGGCCAAAAACTTCAATATTGGTCTCATCTGACCAGAGCACCTTCCTCCACATGTTTGCTGTGTCCCCCACATGGCTTGTGGCAAACTGCAAATGGGACTTCTTATGGCTTTTTTTTCAACAATGGCTTTCTTCTTGCCACTCTTCCATAAAGGCCCGATTTGTGGAGTGCACGACTAATAGTTGTCCTGTGGACAGATTCTCCCACCTGAGCTGTGGATCTCTGCTGCAGCTCCTCCAGAGTTACCATGGGCCTCTTGGCTGCTTCTCTGATCAATGCTCTCCTTGCCCGGCCTGTCAGTTTAGGTGGACGGCCATGTCTTGGTAGGTTTTCAGTTGTGCCATACTCTTTCCATTTTCGGATGATGGATTGAACAGTGCTCCGTGAGATGTTCAAAGCTCGGGATATTTTTTATAACCTAACCCTGCTTTAAACTTCTCCACAACTTTATCCCCGACCTGTCTGGTGTGTTCCTTGGGCTTCATGATGCTGTTTGTTCACTAATGTTCTCTAACAAACCTCTGAGGCCTTTACAGAACAGCTGTATTTATACTGAGATTAGATTACACACAAGTGGACTCTATTTACTAATTAGGTGACTTCTGAAGGCAATTGGTTGCACTGGATTTTATTTAGGGGTATCAGAGTAATCAGGAGTATCAGAGTAAAGGGGGCTGAATACTTTTGCACGCCACACTTTTCAGTTTTTTATTTGTAAAAAAATTTGAAAACCATGTATCATTTTCCTTCCACTTCACAATTATGCGCCACATTGTGTTGGTCTATCACATAAAATCCCAATAAAATACATTTACGTTTGTGGTTGTAACGTGACAAAATGTGGAAAAGTTCAAGGGGTATGAATACTTTTGCAAGCCACTGCATATTAACCTACCAGCCCAAAAATGGAAAAAGGTCAATAAAATCCTGACGATGGGGTTTGTCAGGTTGAGATTCAGCACAAGATAATTACTGGGACTCAAGCATTTGAAAATAAATAAACATTGAAAAGCTGGCTCAAATATGGTACAGGTTACTTCACCCGATACTGTGTGCGTCTTTCAAATTGAGAAACATTCTGCAGTTGTTTCCCCGGATGCAGGGCGCAGCGGTAGAGTTGCTGCCTCTCAGCGCCAGAGACCCGGTTTTGATTCTGACTACGCATTGCTGCTGTGCAGAGTTTGTGCATTCTCCCTAAGATTGCGTGGGTTTCCAACGGTTTCCTCCCACGTTCCAAAAATGTGCGTGTTTGGAGCTTAATTGGCTTCTGTAAATTGTCCTGGTTGGTAGGATAGAACTAGTGTACAAGGTGGTTTTTTGTCAATGCGCACTCAATGGGCTGAAGGGCCTGTTTCCACACTGTATATCTCAACTAAACTAAAGACAATTTCTAAAGTGTTATCAACAGTTTATAACATTCAAAGGTTCTGTATGGAAGGGCAGGACATTTATTCCAGCATTAGTCTGAGGCCCTTATAAACTCAGTCCCAGCACTCATCTCAGGATCTACAGTCATTGCTGCTTCCTTTTTGCTCAAAGTGGCCTCAAAAATCCCCCTAGTAGACGGAGCCTATTCCTCCTCCTGGCCTCAATAACTAGCGTACTGAGATCATTTTATCTTTTAAGTTGGCTCCTCAACAGCAGTCCAGCTGAACATCTATCACCTCCATGTAAACATGAAAACTCAGAATGAAGCTCAAAATGTTATGGTCAGGTGCCTTTGAAAGGATCGAGCCTTAGCTTCACAGATATGTGGTATAGCTTTTCTAACCAACATTTGTTGCACTTATTAGAAGAACAATGCACAGAAAAATGCATTCATGCTCTTAAACGTGAAAAGTGCAAATGAAACTGGCATCACGACTGCTGGGATAACAGCTTGTGGGATACCCACACAGTGCCATTTTTGTATATCTATTTAACAAAAGAAGTGTTCTTAGCCCAGTCAGTCCAACTGGAGTATAACAAGGAAATGATTCAATCCAATAAGATATTCAAAATATCTTTTTATCTGGCGAGTGATAAAAATGGGAAACTTGGCACCAAAGAACTGGCTGATGCATTTAAGATGAAGCTAGAAAAGTGCGTGAAAGGAAAATTTTACCTTTATGATTAATGATTAATAAGACCAGAGGGAAATCTGTGGAGTTTGAACAATGTAATGGACTTGTTTGTCCGAATGATTCATTTCTGTGCTGTCTTTTTGTGTAAGATGTGGTGCCATCTATGAATAATTTCAATATCATCATCCCACTTACCTTATGATTTGAAGTCTCGATTGTGCATCAATTTTGAATAAGGAACCTATGGTTCCACAAATGATTGGCATCTATCCTTTGGGATTTTTAGCACGTGCTTACTGATTTGACTTGGCAGGGTGCTTATATGAACGTATGGTGCTCATGGAAGGAAACTGCAAATTGTGTGTTTTGTTGCACAGCAAATCCACAGAGCTCAATGAGCTTTAAAAGCTGTTCAAATTAACATCTGTGCATTAAGTACTTTAAACAGATTTTTCATACTAATCATTGCTATATGACCTGTAATTATTCATGGCAATAAAAACAAGAACATCTGCATCACTTCATAGCAATGTTTATTCCTTGCAAATGAAACTTAGGAATCCATTTTGCAATAACTTTAATGCTTTACAACACTTAATATTATATCATATTTTGCTTTTCAAAATGTTCTTGACTACTAGTGATAGTATAATCAGCAAAATCCTGCTCTATACTTGAAAAATGTTGAAGAACCCACAGACATCTCATTCTCCCAAAGAACAAACACTCGCGGCAACAGGCCAGGCTTCTTATTATCGCATATGGCGTGCACAGCCTAAAGTTGTAAGACAACTTGTTCTGTTTGATCTTCTGTTTGTGTACGCCAGGTTGATTGCATTCGTTGAAACAGGGTGGACCACATGAAGGCCCAACAGGACAGGTATACGCACTATCAGTGATCAACTTTATATAAGAACTAATCCCAGGCTACTTTACTAAAAGATTACTTAATTATATTTTCACTACAAGCCAGTAATCCATTCTTCAGCAAATGCACTCTTAATTTACATTAAATCAAAATAGACCAAACTTTGGTTCCTCATCGGAAGCTGGGATAGCAATCAGTGGCCAAGGAACGTTAAAGAGGCTGGCATTATAAGCAGAGGCTGGATATGTCCTTTTCCAAATACCTGTGGTGTTATAAAGTCGACATCCATCTATTTTTATATTACTAAATCCCATCTTGTCTGTGATTGTTTGCGTGCTTTTCATGACGAGAACTATGCCAAAAAGGTACATGGTAGTGCTACAATCTTTGCACCACCTTACTCACCATAGTCCTGTGGTGTTGTGCATCAAGTTTTGTTCAGATTGATGTTATATTTTAAAAGTTATTCACATTTTTTACAAAACCCCAATTTGAGAAAAAATTCATCCATCTGCATTTGCACTTACAGCCATGACTTCATAATGGGATTGTAGCCCTGCTTGATACAATGTTGCTATCCCAGGACACTGAGTTCTGCCAGCCCAAGCAAGTGCAATTGCATTTTTTTTAAAGTTTAAAATGAGGGAAGGTGAACAACGGGAAACAACGAGCAGCCCCTGCGCAGTTGGGGGTTATGGTTGAGTGGTAGAATATTGTGTTGGAGGAACGTGTAGCATTGGGGGAAACAGGTGAGTGGTGAAATATTGGTGGGGGAACGGGTTGCGTTGGGGGACCAGGTCTCCCAAGGGGGCTATGGGTGAGTGGTGGAATATTGCGTTGGGGGACCAGGCCTCCTGTGTGACAGTGACCCAACGTGTCCCACTTGGTTTGGTATATTATCTCTATAATCTATATCTATAACTAAAACTCTCATCTTGGTTGTTTCTATCTCTCTATCTATCTATGCGTGCGTATGTGCACCCAGAACTACGACAAAACGGTACTAAAACTTTGCACCACCTTACTCAGTCCTGTGGTGGTTTATGTCACGTTTTGTTCAGATTAATGTTATATTTCACAAATTATTGACATTTAAAAATTTACAAAACCCTTCTCAACACCCCCACCCCCCGTCCCGCACCCCCCCACACCCCCCCCCCGACCGGCCCCGCCTGAAGCCGTCCCCCAGCTACAGAACGCTCCCGTTATGGCAAACTTGGGAATACAAGAAGCTGCCGAAAGGACTGATTGCCTATTGTGGTGTTCAATTGACTTATGTTACATTCAAAATACATGTACTGTAGTTAGAGAATGAGCAATGTTTAAAGTTAAAGAGCAACATTCAAGGGACAACTGTGAAATGAATTACATTTAGACAATGAGAGAGGGGCACCGAAAAGCAGATGTTTAGTTAATATTAAAATCAGTTAACATTAAAACTGTATGGTCATTGAAGTACACAGTATGTTTAAAGTATATTATATTGCGTAATTAAATTCTACAAGGGTGAAAGAGACAACCTAGAGCATAAAGCCAAATGAGCCTAATATTAGCTGATATTTTTAAACAGCCCTCACCTTGGACACTATTCCCCATTTTATAAGCTGGCATAGTCATGCCTTCCTCAATTATTCAACAAAACCTTGCAAACTAATCTTTCTGTAGCCATCACTGCAAACTTGGGAAAGTGTCTGAATCTGAGCTAAAATGTTCACCCATCATGACACTGAGCTAGGTTTTAATCCATGTCTCTCTTAATTTTAAAACTATTTATTCATACTTTTATAACATTGTTTGCTTTTGGCCTGCCTCAGGAGATGTGCTACCTGAAAGCCTGATTTATGGCCCATCTGTTCCACTGATGTTTTGTCCTTCAATCTGCCTCTCTAGAACACGTGTTGTCACATCCTGATTTGCTTATGATTTTGGTCACTTCTTTCCCGTGGTTTTTTATTTTGCCTGTGCTGACTCTCAGTTTAAAAACATATTTTTGCAATCGTATTTTTGAATATCTTTCCAGTGGCCTAGTTCTCACTATCTCTACTAGTTCTACGTGCCATCCACATTTCTGTAGTTGTGGCCTCATACACAGTTTCAATTGATCCCTCCAATATCTGTGACCATGAATCCCATTGTAGTAGAACCGAATATATTTAACTTAAAGGAGCTATATGACTGGGTGCTTTGTTGCAAAAAAAGGATATTCCCTCTCCTTTTTGTAACTGAACAGCCAACCTCTGTTTATTACCTATTCCAATGAGTCAGACAGATTGAAAAATTAATTGTGTGGGGACATTATGGTTGCAAATCTTTGTCTTACAGGTTTCCACATCACCCAACTCCAGGTCTTATATATGCGCATACACACACACAGTATAAGCACATTGTTTATGATTCCCAAATACAGCGTTACAGAAAGGATGCTGCATCTGAAGGCAGACTGACAGAATGACAGAGTAGCTTTGATGTCACTTTACTAGTGTGATCTCTGTTGCTTGGATACAGAAAACTGTTTCAAATGAGGGTGCGTGTTTACAGTCTTCCGATTGCATTCATACTGGTGTCAAGCTGGCTACGGGAGAATGTTCAGAATTAATTTCAAATTTTTCCTTTTGAATTTACTTGCCACCAGGACTCAAACATAAAAAGGTTGAGAAAGGTCAACACATAACCCATGCATTAAAGCGTACCTTGTTGTTGCAAGACTTGCACTTAGTTTGTACAGCTGATTATCAGAATGTTCCTTCTAAAAGTACAGTTCTAACTAAAACATGGATAACAACCATTCAAGAATATAGTGACACACCCAAAACAACATGCACATTTACAGCAATATTTATCCATTGAGTATTTTGAAATTGAAAATTGTAAACACACTGTTCGTTAAACAGAGTTGATTTAATACCAAGAGTGTTAAGTAGGTCATTCTTGTTTCTTCCAGAGAACCAAAGAGTTATCGATATGAACAAGTAAGATAGCTGGTGCTAAGTTCCATTGATTCAAGTAGCTGATACTGAAGCTCCTGTGGTGTTACCACCATCTTATCAGATGGTGATTTGCCAGCTGCAGACTTAGTGAGCAGGATGTTTCAATGGTGCCTTATTTGGCACATGTGTAACTGCACAGTCAAATTCTTTTTGCATGTTTATACATGCAGGCGCTGCCATGTTTTGGCGACATGTTCTGGTGCCATCTCCAAAGTCTGGCCCACCTGAACTACTGGAGCAGGTTCCCAATCCAGGTAAGCCCAAGGCTCCAGTAGGCCTTGCTCCATCGCCTTCGACCAGGTCTGCCCGTGAACCGACATCCCTCTCCTCACCCAACCATCTTTTTGTCCCTAGGGCCCGCCTTCTGCAGCCGACCTTGAAGGTGCTGGTGGCACCCTCTTCCTTGCTCCTTGAGTCCGACGTCTCCAGTGGCTCCCTCTTGGTATCGTGGTCCGCCAAGCTTTCGGGTCCTCCGGGTAGGTTCCCACTGTTGTGGTTGGCTGATCCTTCAGGTCCTCTGGGCGGGTTCCCAGTGCCGTGGTCAGCCAGAGGAGAAGAACATGTATTTAAGAGCACGAAAGCAGAATTTTCTTGCGGAATCAAGAAAAAAAATGGCTCTGGTCAATATTTGTTGAGAACCAACGGGAAATCGATCAGAAATATGAATTCAATCATTTGGGATGGGAAGATTCAGGTGGAATTAACAAAACAAAGAGGTAGAATGAATAAATGCATGTGCAGAATTAGCTAGTCAGAAGCAAAGCCGCACAGGAACAGTAAAATCTGATCCGCTTTTCTCTTGACAAAAAAAATGATACTCGCAAGGCCAGAATTTAATGGACATCTTTAATTTCCTTTGAGAAGATGGTCATGGGGTTACTTTTAAAACACTGTTTTCTTGGTGCTCTCAGGCAGGGAGCTCTACAACTTTGAGACACTTTGGTATATTTCCAAATTTAAATGATGTTTACCTTGCAGGGAAACTTACAAGGGCTGACGTTCCAATTAGAGTTTGAGGTTTAGGTGAAGAAGCCTTGCAGTACAACTTGCTTTTGGTACCCACCAAGACAAAAAGTGCAGAGATGAAGGGAATGAATGGTTAGAGGGAAGAATAGGGTGCCAATGAATGACAAGTTTTACCCTGAACAGTGTCGAATATCTTTAAAGTTGGAGTTGCACTCATCCAGACGCGCGCAGACATGGCATCACACTCCTGACATCTTGTAGATAGTAGAAAGGCTTTGAGGAATAGAATGTTGAATCATTTAAAAAACAAAAACTTCTGATCTGCCATTAAGTTTCCGATCAATATTAGATGAACATTGTTAGGTGTTTAAGTGCTTGCAGGGGCTATGATAAAAGATAATGGTGTTGAATGTCAGGTAGTAGCTATTGGGTATACTCAGTGTTTGTGTGGTGCACATTTAACTTGCTACATATTAAAGTTCAAAGGTTGACCATCTCCTGGTGTATCCTGCAGATGAAGAGTTGCAGATGGGATTAAACGTAGTACAATCATCGGTAAACAATCCACTTCAGACATTAAGATGCTGGAAGATCACTTGCCAACGCATTGAAGTGACCATTTTAACATTGTTGATGAAAAAACATTGAACAGCTGCTTCCATCCACTTATTTATTCCAACATTTAAATTGTGCATTTCTACCTCTAAAACACGGTGTGCTTCTAATCTGTCTCAGCTCCCATGAACTGCTGAAAGTCTGAATTATGGACTCATTATTTATTGACTTACCAGTTCTGCTTAAACAAAATAATACCGACACAAAGTCTATTAATTTTTGGTTCCAGAACTCTAACATTATATGTTAATTCCGTGAGTCATGCCAAAGTTCTGTGTGTGGTAACAGACATTCATAGTGTTGTAAACACAATATGCACAGGATATTTCTATGAAATGATTATCATATTATAGTAGCTTTTAGAGAAAATATTCACAGGAATAAGTATGTCCATATGCTTAACATGTTCCCTTTTTGAATACATTAATGATCTACACGATTAATCCATTTTAATTAAAATATATTTTCAGAAATCATAAAAATGTTATTGCACAGAAGTTCATTTGTCTGATTGAGACCATTCTCGCAAATCAATGAGCACCGACTCTGTAGCCTAGTTATTTTTATATCTGTTTTAGTACCATCTAATTTCTTGCAGAAATCCATATCATCCGCTTCTATCTGACTTTCAGAGTGATTTCCAGATCATCACCATCATTGCATGATGTTTATCTCATGGCATTTTGTTTATTTTTGTTGAGCACCTTACATCCACATCATATTGTCAGTTTTGTCAATGAAAACAGTGCTCTTTCATTCACTGTCCTCAGCCTTCATGATGTTGAACCCTTATAGCAGTTTGCTTTTCAACCTAATCTTCATGAAGAACTCCAATCCCTCACTGCTATCATGATGCTTTAGCATGGACATCCACATCATAGCCCTGGGAATCCTTATTGCCAATGTATTATTAGCATTCACTTAATCCATCCATTAAGGCACCAATATAATATTCATACATGTGGTAGATTGATACAAGAAGTAAACAGAATTACCAGTAATGTCTTTCTGCCTTCTAGTCAAGCTACCAATAACTGAACACCAAACTCCAACCTATCATCCTTTCCTCATTCTTTCAACTAGTCACAGTCACATCAACTTAAAATAATCTGAGATTAAGCTGATGCTCTAAACAGTTTTTGAGGGTGGAAATGTCTCTAGTTCCTGACTCATGGAACTGGAAATTATTTGTCCTCTGGTCTAGCTTTTTAAAAGGGAAAGGATGATTTTTTTTTTTTAATATGTTTTTTCTTTGAGGAGGCTACAGTTTTCCCTTTGGAATTTACTGGTTGGATTCTTTCTCCTTTCTCAGTTATGCCCGTCCCACTTAGGAAACATGAATGGAAACCTCTGGAGACTTTGCACCCCACCCAAGGTTTCCGTGCGGTTCCCGGAGGTTGCAGGTGGTTGCCGGAGGTTGCAGGTAGTGGAAGCAGGTAGGGAGACTGACAAAAACCTCCGGGAACCGCACGGAAACCTTGGGTGGGGCGCAAAGTCTCCAGAGGTTTCCGTTCAGGTTTCCTAAGTGGGACAGGGGTATGAATGTCATTTCATACAATGGCAGCAATAAAAGGCAACAGTTTAGTCCATTATATTTGTGCTGATATCAGGACCTCTGAAATACAGTGTACCATTGCTGTGGCCCTGCAACCAATAAGCCATGCTCACTTGCCCATAATTTGTCCCTCATTGTTAGGATATGATGTTGATAAACCTGCCCTGAGCGATCTCTAGGTGAGCAGCAGCATATTCTTTTTATGAGTCTAAAAAAAAAAAACGTCTAATCACTGCTTCCTCTACATTTTGCAGCAAAGTCAATTGTAGCTTATTGCCTCTTTTAGTTCAAATTCAGTTTATGTTCTTTAGCTTTTCTGACCAGCTTACTTTGTGGCATTTTACTCATACAATTTAATTATTGGCATCAAAGAATTGAATCAACAGGTTACCAATGCTGTTTCATTCTTGAATCAAATAAGTAGGTTTCCATGAATAGAAGTCATAAGTTCAATATCAAATCGTTCTACCCCATTCCATTCCTGGACTAAAAGCACTCTATCAATGGTGTCACTTGACTAGAATTTTAACAGTATTGTATCTTTCATATTTATTATACCCAAGTATACGTCAGTATCAATTAAAGAGATCACCACTGTAACAGTCAAGGGAAATGCATCATACATTATGACAAAATCCCAGGAAAGCTGCATATTTCTTTTTAGACAGATGAAACCTATTTGGCCCATCAAGGTTATGTAGGCTCTGAGAACCCTCCCATTCCTCCACTAATTTTGCCTGTAACCTAAGACCCATCACCTCCTCACCTCATCAGATCCTGCCATTTATCTGTACACCATGGCAATTTGCAATGGCCAGTTATTTACAAACCTGCATGTTTTTGGGATGCGGGAGAAAACCAGAGCATGCAATCATAGATTCCTCTTCCCCGTTCCTCTTTGAACTTTAGACTTGAGATGGTGGGCCGAAGGGCATTTTCCACACTGAGTCAACGCTAACCAGCAATCACCCCATACACCAGCACTATCCTACATAATACAAACAATCTACAATTTACAGAAGCCAATTAACCTACAAACCTGCACATCTTTGGAGTGTGGGGGGGAAAGTAGTGCAGACAGAAAAAACCCACACTGTCGCAGGGAGAATGTAGATTTAAGAGAGAGTTAGATAGAGCTCTAGGGGCTAGTGGAATAAAGGGATATGGGGAGAAGGCAGGCACGGGTTATTGGTAGGGGACGATCAGCCATGATCACAATGAATGGCGGTGCTGGCTCAAAAGGCCTCCTCCTACACCTATTTTCTATGTTTCTCTAGGTTTCTATGTACAAACTCCGTACAGACATCACCTGAGGTCAGGATCTAACTAGGTCCTCAATGGAAACACCACTAGACAGCACCAGAGGTCAGGATTTAACCTGAATCGCTGGAACGGAGGCAGCTGCTCTACTACCTGTGCCACTAGGATTAGAATGTAAAATTACTATTTAGAAGTTTAGCTACGAAATCAAGCAAGTTAGCTGTAAACATCAAAACAAGAATAAAATCAAATTTGCCAGGGAATAATGAAATTAATTGAATGCACCTCCTCATCGGATGTAACTTACATGTATTTTAGTCACCAACCAATGTCTCCAGTAACGGAATGTTGGATGCTCCCTGCTTGGAGCATCAGGATCCACCATTAACAGCACATACATTGCATCCTATTCAAAAATATATAATTGGGAAAATATATGAAAACAAACTGCTCTGTAACAAACAGTATCAACAATTACTAAATTGTAATCATGTGACTCAAACTGTAAAGCTAACACGATAGGATGAGTTACCAAAGATGGAGGCTTAATATTATGAAGCAAATAAGTGCATTTTTAAATGAGTAAATCCCATAGTCAGTCAGCCAAATGAATATTTTTACATTACAATACCACCAGCAATGTTTCTTTGTAGTGATTCTAATCAATAATAAGCTCATCACCATATCCCATAAGAATGTGTATGCCTTCTTGATCAACAACTTGCTTTCCATCAGCTTGTCCAAAAGAAAAATCACTTTGAATATCCAAGAAGATGGAGATATGTAGTGTTTGCCAACTCCAGATTCAGAAATGTAATGGTTTAAATTAACAGTGCAATGCTCGTTACCAAGCCTGTTCAAAGGAAGATGAATTCTTGCAATTAAGGACATTTAAATTTTATTTTGGTGACCAAGATACGAGTTGCATATTTTCTCCTACTATCATTTCTTTTAAATTATAAACCATTTTTATTTTTGTGTATTGTTTTAAACTGAGACAATCAAAAACATAAAGACTCGTTACATCCATTTGTGTTGATCAGGGCCGAACCAAAATTTTGCCCACATCAAAATTCAGTGACGAGTCAAATCAAAATAATAAAAAGTGGAGTTAAAATCACATTCCATGAACAGTCAGAGAATTTATATTTCAAGTTGGATCTTGTCAGCTTTATCTTCCCTCCACTCAATGATAAAATGCCTATCTTACATATGGCAATACATCAAGGTGAAAAGACTGTATCAACTGTACATATAACATCAATGCATTTCTTCATTTTTCTGATTCTCTTAGCCATGTTTCTCATGGTTCTGATCTTCGAAAGGCATCCTCAATCACGTCAACCTTTTCCTTCCCTTATTCGCTCCCCAACTGTATGTGCCAAGAAAAGAATGTGTTTTCTTCCTTTTCAAGGCTGTTGAGTGAGACATTGATTTGACTGAAAGAAAATTGTTGAAAACGCATCAAGCAGTGGGGAACATTAAGCCAATTTTTTGTAGCGATAGATGGCATATGCCCATAAGTATGCCAGTACTGTATTAGTTAATATTCAAAAATAATTACACTTGGCTAACAGCCATTCAGGAGTTTGACTGGCATTTAATAACATCGTTTTCTTTTACTACAGTTTTCTTGTCCCAAGGTCACTCTTTGTAACCATAAAATAACACCACAAATTAGTCAGCGCACTGTATTCCAAACAAAACAACATTTTTGTTCACTATTTTCAATAAGAGCAAATTAAAATGGAAGTTTCTATAAGTTAATGTCATTAGTAACAAAATGAAGATCTTGTTTTCTTTATAACAGGGGGTCAATACTGTTGATATGAACATTATTCCGATTTAGCATCAAGCAATCCACACTGTGTTTATCAACGAGATACTGAGCAAACTGTATGTCTCCACTCTGTTTAAGGGAAGTTTAGAAAGTTTGTGGCAACCCAAAACTAACATTGCAGGCAAGCAGCTCAAATCAACCACTCGGTACTTTGTCCAGAGTGCTGGTGAATCATTGGAATTAAGACTGGTGTAAACAATGGAGGGTTTTTCCAAGGGAATTGTATAATTCAGAAAGCAACTTTTACAATGCTAAACCAAGGTACCTTTAGCTTTAAATTTGAAGGTGCACTGCTTCAAAGAGGTTTCCAATGTACTAGCCTCAAAAACGTGACACTAGTTAATGTGACAATTTGAAACCCAGCTCCAGTCTAGGTGAATGAAAGTTCTGAGTTTTTATTTGACATCGAATGAACATGCATCTCAAAGGAACCAAAAACACCCTCCTGCTATTGACAACCAACCACCATGTCAGGAACATAAAGATGATTGCTGCTTGGAAACTTGTGCTTCCTTATGCAGCTTTGTAAGCTGTTAATTAGCCTGTAACTGTACGTGCTATGAAAGGATGAAAACAACTGTCCACGTCTTCCAAACGGTGCACATTTTATCCTACTTATGAATAGCTGTCTTCATAATTTGTAAGCTATTTACATAGTAGTCATAGAGTTATACAGCACAGAGACAAGCCCTTCCATTCAATTCGCCCGTGCAGATCAAGTTACCTGCCCGAGATAGTCCCATTTGCCTTCATTTTCCCCATATCCCTAAAGATTACGACAATTCACCTTATCTCTGCCCCTCTATAAGGTCACTCCTTATGCTTTTTATATACCTCTATTAGGT
The DNA here is from genome assembly GCF_010909765.2 of Amblyraja radiata. Taxonomy (NCBI): domain Eukaryota; kingdom Metazoa; phylum Chordata; class Chondrichthyes; order Rajiformes; family Rajidae; genus Amblyraja; species Amblyraja radiata. Next base: position 8,504,243 of record NC_045994.1, on the reverse strand, counting down.
CACTCCTTATGCTTCGAGGAAATTAAGCTCACTCCTGGGCCTCATACTCTCCAGAAATATTGTTTTACTTGATAGCAGTGGACGTACTTGCATGTGAACAAGAATTTAAATATAGAAACATAGAAGCATAGAAAATAGGTGCAGGAGTAGACCATTTTTTTTTTCAAATGTGAAATACAAACTGAAAGATAAGGCACTTATTTTTGTTTGCTTCACCTAAAATCTTGTACCAACCATGGGAATGCTTCCAAGCTACAACAACAAAGGCAAATAATACAATTAAAAATAAATAAAACGCTTATCAATTGAGAGTAAGAATCTCCTCCTGGCAGCGAGAAAACACGAAATATTTAACCAGTATGGAATTGTGCTGTATGAAGTAAAACAGTGTAGGCACAAAATAGTGTGTTAGTAAAACTTCACAGTACTAATAACTGACTGTCAGCAATCTGTTAAACCATATGATGGGTTGATCATTTGACTTCAAACATTTAGTTTAGCTCTTTTGCTAACGGGACTGCACAAGACTGAGAAATTATTTCTGTACTATCTCTAATTAAGTAAAGATTAATAATTTTCAGTTTGAATTTTTGGAAGTATCCTTGTACACAAAATATTAATCTCAGTAATAATCTATTTGTAAAATTAAACATGTTACACATCATTCCTGAAGAAAAATTGATCAAAAACTTAATTAGAACTCTATTGACATAATATTTGTGTTTTAAACAGAGAGCGATTTATCATCAAATTTTAAAGTACCAATAAAGCCCACATTGATGTGCTTATCAAACTCATTCTCTCCACGAACCACAAGCAAACTACTCTTTCCTCTATCTAACCCATTGATCTTCAGTTTCAAATATGTGCATGAAATCTCTCATAAAAACAGAGAAAAACAGGTGCAGGAGTAGGCCATTCGGCCCTTCGAGCCAGCACCGCCATTCAATATGATCATGGCTGATCATCTAAAATCAATACCCTATTCCTGCTTTTCCCCCCATATCCCTTGATTTCTATAGCCAATGCAATCTGCATGCACATCCTCCACCATGAGATAGGCCAGCACCTATAGCTGCTGGAATTCCCATTATGAAGCCAGCCAGGCATAACCCCAGCATTGATAATAAAGTAAAGGTGATCTGTGCTTTGTTAATAATTATATTACCATAATATAACTATTTATGGTAGATCAAAGGAGGTCGCAGGAAAGATACTATTTATATAAGCTCAGCTGGGATGCTTGAAGAAAGCCTGGTGATTCACATCCAGTCATCCATCGTATAGACATATAGAGCGCAACAAAAATGTACCAATTATCATTGATATTAAGAAAAATGGCAAGAGTTACAATTAAGCAAAGGCTCTGAACAGAATGGCATATTCTGCAGTTTTTTGCAACAGCAATTCAAACATATAATCAAAGATAGACACAAAGTGCTGGAGTAACTCAGTAGGTCAGGCAGCGTCTCTGGAGAAAAGGAATAAGTGACGTTTCGGGTCAAGACACTTCTTCAGAACCTCACAATTCGTACCCAACCTGAAGAAGGGTCTCGACAAAAAATGTGACCTATTCCTTTTCTCCAGAAATGTTGCCTGACCTGCTAAGTTACTCCAGCATTTTGCGTCCATCTTCGGCCTGAACAAGCATCTGTCGATCCTTCCCAAACATATAATAATGTGTTTTTTTCCAATAATTAATTGGCATGATTGCAGCTAAAACATTGCTCTACAGAATAACTACTTTACAAGGTAAATAGATATAAGATTAAGACGAAAGCCATTCAGTCCATTGTACACAGTTGCACCGAATCATAGCCATTTATGCCATACCTCCTTCACTCTTGCATTAATATTTCCTGAAACAGCTAACAGATATCTATGAATATCATTCACTTCGACATGAAATATTCCATAGTCTACAGTTGTTTGGGAAAACAAGTTAAGTATTTTTATAGCTATTGTGGGGAGTAAGCATTTCCAGATTTCACTTAAAAATGGTTAGTTCTAATATAATTTCCCTTTAATTAAATTTCTTATCAAAGGAAATAAATGTATACTCCCTAATGAACATTTTTTAACATTGTAAATGCTTCAATTACCAAACAAATGTTTCCCAGAATGACAATGGAAACAAGGTGTATGCATTTGTCCGTGAAGTTTAACTCCCCAAGACCAGGTATGATAATGATGAATTTAGTCCTTTCAGTGCCTCTTCCATGGGGTGTGGAACCTAAATTTAACCTAGTATTGCAGGCAGGGGATAACAAAGCTTGAGACTGAACTTTTACTTGACCACGATTGCATCCTAATTTTCTTAGAGTTTTTTTCTGTTTTTTATATCCATTTCAATGTTCCAATTCTCTTTCTTTCCCTAAATTCTCAATTTTCAAAAGTAATTTGGTCCAAAGTTAACTAGCACAAACTGTTATACCATTCATTCATCTGTCTACATCCCTTTCTAACTTTCAGCCACCTGTTTTTAATATCGACTGTCCCTTCTAATTTAAAGTAATCCTTCAGAGTTTGAATCTTTTTTGAAATCTGTTATAATCCTGCCTCCTCTATTGAGTCAGGCCAACTAATAGACTGATCTATTAACTTCATACAAGCCTCACAGTATTTAACTCAGAGATCAGGACCCAATGCTTTCAACAGAAAAAAAATAATGAAGTGGAAAAAAACTGAATTTCTGAGTTGTAAGATTTATAGTTTTTGGTGGAAAAACGGACTGTAACTTTTTCAAAAGAGAAAATCTATTTTTTTTTCCATGCAAACACAAGGTCTTTGCTGAAATTGTCAGTTGAGTTCCTGACCTCAGCTACAGAAATCTGTTTGGAAAGATGGGAATAGCTCCCTTAAATTAGATATTACAATTTAAGTTTTCAGCCACAGAGGCTCAAGCTATTTTGGAGAAGTGGCGGTTCTGGAGCATTGCACTGCAGAAATAATTATTTCGGGGGCGGAATGGTTGATTTTATTTAAAAAAGAGATTCACTTAACTCAAAATCACAACTTTTAACTTTATCCATTTTTGTGTTGGATTTTCCAAATAATCTTCTGCTAAATATTTATACATGTTTATATAATGAATAAATAGAGCAATTTTTTTTAATCAGTTTTGGAAACTATGAAGTTTTTTAAAATTAACTTGGCTCGCTTACGGTTCTGGCAGAGTAGTTTGCTTTTTTAAAAATGTACTCAAATCTCCTTTACAACTAAATGTTTTTGAAATTATCAACTGCAGAGATGAAATCAAGCAAAGCTTCCTTATGATAAGAACCTAAATAATATTCAAACAAAAACATGTATGTTATTTCCCAGAGCAGCAGGTATGAAGAAATACTTGATGAACATTAGGAAAGTTTACAATGTTTCCACATTGATTCATACCATTCATAAAATTCAATCAAGCATATCTGATCATAAATCATACTTGCGTTCCTTTTCTCCAGAGATACATAGACAATAGGTGCAGGAGTAGGTCATTCGGTCCTTCGAGCCAACACCCATTCAATGTAATCATGGCTGATCATCCACAATCAATACCCCGTGCCTGCCTTCTCCCCATAACCCTTGATTCCGCAAGCCCTAAGAGCCCTATCTAACTCTCTTTTGAATGCATCCAGTGAATCGGCCTCCATTGCCTTCTGAGGCAGAGAATTCCACAAATTCACAACTCTATCTGTGAAAAAGATTTTCTCATCTCAGTTCTAAATGGCCCACCCCTTATTCTTAAACTGTGACCCCTGGTTCTGGACTCCCCCAACATCGGAAACATGTTTCCTGCATCTAGCGTGTCCAATCCCTTAATAATTATGTTTCTATAAGATATCCTCTCATCCTTCTAAATTCCAGATGCTGCCTGACTCACTATTACCCCATCATTTTGTGTCTATTTTGCATTGATAGTATGTTTTCCAGGTCACACAGCATGTAATCACATCAATCTCCCTGCAATCCATGTGTAGAAATATCCAGGGAGAAATTTGTCCAAATGGTTCAAAGAAAGTACGGGGGTCTCCAATGAGGTAGTTAGTAGTTCAGGAGTGCTCTCTAATTATGTTGCTTTCTTCGCATTAGTTCAATTTAAAGATAATTTCCCCACGTGTCCCAGCCCAGAGCCCTATATGTGATTCACGGAGGTTTCTTTTAATCTACTTGCTTAATTGCTGTCCCTTTATCCACTGTGGGGCCGATTTCTGATCCACTCACTCGAGCCCGCAGTAGCCTGGCGCAGACAGAACGGAAAGAAATTTGACACGCGCCAACGAAGCGATCACCCCTTTATACAGATATACAGTGGTGGGAAATTAGCGGCGGGAAAGTACAGAGGGAGGCAACCCCTTCAGACCAATCACAGATAGTGGCGGGAAAATACAGTGGGAGGCAACCCTTTAGCCCAATCACAGATACATAACAGTTGACATTACAGAGAAACAAAACAGAAACTTCTTCAGGGGTCCAGACTTGGTGGCGCAAATGGGTCACATGATTTCCAGGAATTGGGTCTCCACCCTGGGATGCAACACCAGTGAAGCCAAGTCTCCACAGTCACCTTCCATTCCCAAAGCACCCCATCCCTGCAAATTCACATTTCCAGTGTTCAAACAAAGATCAGCACTAGCTCTAGGATGCACATTGCAGTCTTCGGGTCTTAATATTAAATTCAACTATTTCAGATAACCAGCTGTTCCTGTTTGTGTCAAAATTGGCCACTTTTGATGAAAGATCATTTATCTCACACAGAATCCATCATACACCTCTACAATCAATTCTATCTGTTTGATTATGTGTTGCCATACCAGGATCATTACTTGATGTAGCTAATGCTGGATAACATTTTCCTACTCTCTGAGAAACATAAGCTTGCTCGTCAACAGCATTAGTCACCCAGCTAAGATGTAACGCGTGTAGTCACTCCCAACTGACCAGCTTCAAATATTATTGCCAACAGAATTTGTGGTGAAAAAACATATCTCTTGAAGCCAACACTTATTTGTGCCCAAAAAAGCTGGAGAAACTTAGCTGCTGCACCCGCTGAGTTTCTCCAGCTTCTTTGTGTACCTTCGATTTTCCAGCATCTGCAGTTCCTTCTTAAACACTTATTTGTACCTACTGTTTAATCCGATCAATAGGGTCACTCACAAAACATTAACAACAAAAAATAAGTTCCTCTCATCACTTCTATATTACCTTTTTAATGGCATGGGTCTCACTTTATTGGAGGAGCTGGTCATCCTTATGGTCCTATGCCCAAATGGTCACAGAAGAATCTGCTCCTGATTACCAATCAATTTTTTTAGGCAATACAGAAAATAATGTTTTCATTAAAATGGTGTTTTTTTCCAATGGGATTGACAAGGTCACAATCTTTGGAAGGCATTTGGCTGTATTGAAATATTTCTACAGGAAAGCAATCTAGAAGCATCTTATAAACTTGTTTTCATGCAAAATGGTACATTGATAGAAAGAATTAAAGTGCAAATGAAGTACAGGCATATTTTATCTTTCTATGTCAGCTCAAACTTTGGAAAATGAGAAGACTGCGAAGAAACAAAATGAAAATATGTATTAATTTTATTAAGTAAGTTTTAACTCATCTTCCAAAAGTACTGTGCAACTTAAATTTCTTATTGTTACTTTCTTTCTTGCAGAATTCAATATCTTTCCTAGTTAATTGCATAGTACTGCACAATATAATATAACATTTAATTCTGGAGCATATCACTTCCCAGCTAATAATTTATTCTCTGCTAAAACATTAATTATGGTGGACACATCCAATTAAGCACAAATTTACCAAATTGTCCCCAAAGCCTAAAAAAAACTACTTCTAATAGGATTAGATGACAAGACCTTATTCTGCAAATGGTCTCCATGGGAACAACAAATACTGAACATGCCTCAGTTTTACCCAATTTTAGTGACTGGGCTCCATCTGGATTCAAAATGGTTTTGGATAAAGCTGCATTATCCCTTTCAAATGGTCCTTTCCAATAATTCTAGGTCAAATTCATTTATTCAAAAATTAAGCCATTACTGAATTGTGCATACTGCTCCTGACTTGCTATTGCAGAGTGACCTTCAAAGAAAGAGTACCGTAATCACACTTAAATAACCGTTAAAAATTAAGAGACATGTCACAGCATTCTTAAAAAGTGCCAATGTTGCAACATTATGTTTTAAAGTTGACTTTAAAAGCATGAAGAAAAGTGAAATGTAATGTTATAATTAAATTGGCTTATCTCTTAAGTTCCTTAAGCATAATTGCTATTCTAGCAAACTACTGGTCAGTGGGAACAATTTTACTTGGCATATAGAGAATATGAAATTATATTCACCATCTTGCCTTACCAATCTTCCTTACCTGTCATAATAAAGATGACGGATGCCATTGGGGATCATCATATTAAAACTTACGAGACTGTGGGACCCGTTGGGTCCTTGTCACACGGGAGGCCTGGTCCCTCAACGCAACCCGTTCCCCAAAGCAGAATTCCACCACTCACCCGTCCCCCAAGGCAACCCATTTCCCCAATGCAATATTCCACAACTCAGCCATAGCCCTCAACTGCGCAGGTGCGGCTCATTTCCCCTCACTCCCAGCACTCCCTGCCCCTCTTGATCCTCCCTCTTTTTTCCCCCTCTCCTCCCGTCGCTGCGGGCCGCGTCCTCCGGCGGCTGCTGCTATGGCTATGCCCTCCGGCAACTGTGACCATCTCCTCCAGTCGCTGCTGACCGACTGAGGATGAAAGGACGAACAGCTGCAGGCGGGGCAGCCATACTCAACGGCACCTCCAACCAGTGTTAATCAATGTTAATTGTGTTCATAAATCCCTATATGATGATTCTCATGGCAAATGAGGCAAGATTTGTAAACATAACATAACTTCATTTTCTATGAGTGTCAAGTGAAGTTGAATGCGCACGTCACTCGGGTCTTTACTAACATCATTGGGAATAACACTCAATAATCCCATATTTAAGTGGAAGTGAGTAAACGTGTATTTTTCCAACGACTAAACAAAGGTGTGCCCCTTGAAGTGAAGACTTGAATTAGAGGAATCAGGACTGATATGCAATCTAATTTGTTAAAATTGTACTTTTTTGGACCATGCTTTGTTTTGATTAAGGCACCGGTCACAACATTTGAATAAAACTAGGTCCAAAACTTTCTTTCACCTGGTTCACATTATGAGATGTATTAAAATCTAATATATATGGTTAATACTCTAGGATCAAAAAATAAATTGCTGAGAGATGCAGTATTGGCTCTTATGCATAGAGTTAATTTTGATGGGGTTTTTTTCAACAAAATACAGCTCAAATAATAATGACATTAGCTAATTTGCTCATTATTTCATTATTTGTGATTCGATTGCACATTACTCCTAACTCCTTAATGTATTTACAACATGAATATATTGCATTGAACTTCAAATGAACTGAAAGGAAGCAAATTTACACATCAATTAATTTGAAGTCTTATAATTATGTCTGGATTTTTTTTTTTAAATGACATAATTGAGAATCATTGATTTGTTTTCAGGAATAGAAGTTATCTAGAATAACACATGGACATAAAGTAGAGTGGCAGTGCATCAAGGAGGCCCCTAAGCTCTGCCATTGAATTCCAAATATATCCAGGTCCCTTCCAGCATGGGTTGGTTTCCAAGTAGACTCTTACACTTAAAATGATTACTAGAACAGTTTATTCTGTTCAGTTTAAGTATTTTAAAGGGTCATTTTAGTATTATCAGAATATGATGGAGATGCTCTTAGAACATTTCATGAAATTATGTTTTGTATCATTGTGCAATGTTCTTCAACAGTGAAAAGCAATTAACAAACTGTCTGCCAAGTTACTTGAAGTAAAATATTTTGATACAAGACAGGTAGCAGGCAATTCGATCACGCTGCAAAACCACCAGAAAATATGTTCCTCACTGAACACATTTTATCTGGTACCAATAAATGAAGGAAAAACAGATGGACTTGTAAAAGGAGCAAGATTGGACTCAGTAAACAAAAGAATTGGACTGTACTCAAATCATAATTAAATCCCAGTGCCCCGCATCATGTACATCTCTTTCAAAGTCACTGACAGGACCTTCGTAAACTGATCTACTCATCTTATGAAGGCTTGGAAAGCTGTATTTACCACCTACCAGTTAGTTACAAAGAAAGGATCAAAATGTTGCCTACTCCGACTCAAAGAGCTTCAAATATATCTGGGATGGTGAGGGAATCAACAATATATAATCTGGACTCCACCATGAAGTACATTAAAAAATATATGCAAAAGGAATTTAAATTTTCTAGTGTTCTTCACAACCTATGAAAAATGAAAGGACATTAATTTTACAAGCAATGTCCCAAATGAAAACTTCTCATCTGTATTCAGCAAGGAAAAGTACATGGAAGATAATGAGTACATGGATAATGTCTCTTTGGATTTTAGTAAAGCATTTGACAAGGTCTCACATGGTAATTGAGTCCAGAAGATTAAAGCAAGGTGTGCTGACTAATTGGATAGGAGGCAAAGGGCAATGGTAGCGGATTAATGCTTTTCCGATTGTTGTTTCAGACTTGGATGTGAACATTGGAGATGTACGTTTCTGAATGACACAAAATATGGTGATGTTGTAGATAGTGGGGAAGGTTAATTAAGGCTACTGTAGGATGTACATAAGATGGTAAGTTGGCCAAAGAAGATTCACCAAAATGGTGTCTGCTAGAATATGGGGAAATTTTCAACGAATGTGGGGCGAATCAAATGAGATTAAAATTGGATCAGTGTAATTGCTTGTTTAATGATAGGAGCAAACTAAATGAGCCAGACTAAATAATCTGGTCAGTGCTCTATGGCTCTATGACTTATTTCAGCCCACCCTCATTTTGGGAATCTAACTTCTAGATATTTAGCCAGAAGAATATCCTTCCGGAAGTTGGTTACCAATCAATCCCTGTAATACTACACAGGGACAGCCTGCCAACCTGAGAGGATCCATTTATTCTTACGTTTTCATTTCTATCTGTTAAACAACTCTTATTCCACACTATTGTATCATCCCTAATTCCATGTCCTCTAACTTTGTTCACCAAAAATCTGTATAGGATCCTATTGAAAGCATTACAAAAAAAGACACTACATCCACTGAATGTTATCTATCTATGATCCATCTTCTCTGATCTATCTATCTATCTATTTATCTTCTATGATCTATCTATATTTTATGATCTCTATATCTCTCTCTCTGGCTCTCTCTCTCTCTTTCCATCTCCTAGAACTCCAACAGATTAGCTGGGCATGATTTCTCTTTCACAAATACATGTTGACTCTACCCAATTACTTTATTAAATGTACAACATTTTCATTCTTTCCAGCATTTTCAGTCTACTGATGTCAAGCAGTTTCCTTTGAATGGATAGGCAAATATAATTTTGAGAACTCGTAATTAGTCTCACATGATGTACTTTGCTTCTTTGATTTAATATCCACGACTCTAAAGCTAAAGAAAATGATTTACAAAACAATCTTTGCAGGAAAACCAAATCTGCTTCAAATTTGTCATGCCTAAAGGAACTGGGGGAAAGTTTTCTGTAAATATAATGTTAAAGTTATCATGCAGGAATTCTAAGGCGTTTCAAATTATCATATTTAACACTTCTTCAGCAAGGTAATGTTTTTCCTGGTTCACATATTACCTATTCTCAATAATCTGTGCTGTGAGATCTTCATTATCTCATCCAATCTCACATTTTCTTGGACTATATTGATCATTCTCAGCTTCAGACAGCATTTCCCATTTTATTGTGTATAAATATAAAGAGATATGAAACTGGAACAACAATGTTAAGCGAAAAGATGTGCGTAAAAGAAGTAATGTTATTTTTTCCCCATCTAAACGTATTAATTAGACAATGTGCTATTTTAAAATATGTAAGTTCAATTCTGAGATGAATGTTATGATCATCTACAAACTTTACATAATAACTATACATTTCTAGCAACCAATGTCCAAATTTTAGAAATTAGCAAAATCTCTCACAATTTCCCTATGGAGAAAAACATTATTAATTCAAGCAACCTGAAGTATGGAAAATAAGTGTGTCAAATTACTTGAAGAAAATTAATTTCTCAAATGATTAACTCAGCCAATCTATGGAAAGATACCATATTAGTCAAGTGAGTGGATGAAAACCTTGGTCACAGGGGATAGATCGAAGAAGTTCGAATTTACTCTAATTGGAGACTGTAATTGAATCTTTTGGTATATTTCCAGAGCTGCAGTTCTGTTATTAAAAGTTAACTAGTTTAAGTATTGTTGTGTACCTCAGACAGAAAGGTGTTACAATTCATCCATTTCACTGAGCGACTTATCCTTTTCGGAGAAAGCCTCCAAACCTCCCTGCCCAATTAAACATGTGTTCACAGAAAGTCACCGCTTCAGGGTCACTTGAAAAGATTGATTTTCCTTCAAGAATGTCAGTCTCACTTATTTGATCATTTTCTTTCTCGAGGTTTAGTTTAGTTTAGAGATGCAGCGCGGTAACAGGCCCTTCAGCTCACCGAGTCTGCATCGATTAGCCATTCCCGCACATTAACACAATCCTACACACACTACGGCCAATTTACACTTCTACCAAGTATACAAACCCAAGCCAAGTAACCTACAAACATGTACATCTTTGGAGTGTGGCAGGAAACCAAAGATCTCAGAGATAACCCACACGGTCACGGGGAGAACATACAAAATCCATACAGGCAGCACCCGTTCGAACCCAGGTCTCCGGCGCTGGAAGCGCTGGAAGGCACCAACCCGACCACTGCGCCACCGTGCCGCATTGAAGAAAGCAGGCTTATTTTTTAAAGGTAGACAAAAAAGCTGGAGAAACTCAGCGGCTGAGGCAGCATCTATGGGGCGAAGGAATAGGTGACGTTTCGTGTCGAGACCCTTCCTTTAGTATTTTTTTAGCACTATTTTTTAGTGCTGACCTGTCAAAATCTTTTCTGTCTCCCAGAAAGTTGGGTCAATGCATTTCACTGAGGATTGTCTTCTTTAATTCTATCAATCCCATAAATAGTAAATTTCCAGGGCAAAAATTCAGTGTCACTTGTGAAACTGTGCACTTCGTATTACCTTGGTAAAGTAGTCAATAGTCAACTGGTATTAACTCCACTGTTGATTGGTAGTTCAATTTACCAAGGTCTTCAATTGTAGTATTGGTGCCCTGTTTTTGTAGTAATTTATATGGGCAGGTTCATTTTATCTAAAAGTAATCCAAAGGCAACTCTGGAGATAATAGAAGAGATAATCAAAAGTCCTTTTCTCATTCTGCCCTTGGGAAGAAGGATGGCAGAAGGATTGGCACCAAGTAGATGGAAACTTTTACATGAAGTTACACAGTTGCAGTGGCAAACAGAATCAACTAGACTAAGTGGGGACTCGTTGGGTCCCATGTTCACACAGAAAGGCTGGTCCCCCAACGCAATATTCCACCTCTCCACCAATTCCAATATTGGTGGCCAGTGGGGGGGGGGGGGGATTTCTGGAGCACTGATATGGGTGTTGTGGGCTGAAGGGACAGAGAGCTAGTATGGACATGGTGGGCCAAATGGATTATTGGGGTGGCAGCACAGTCCTCAAGCCTGATGTGCTGGCAGCTCACTCACGGCTGGTGGGCTGGCAGTTGACTCACGGCTATTCATAGAAACATAGAAATTAGGTGCAGGAGTAGGCCATTCGGCCCTTCGAGCCTGCACCGCCATTCAATATGATCATGGCTGATCATCCAACTCAGTATCCCGTACCTGCCTTCTCTCCATACCCTCTGATCCCCTTAGCCACAAGGGCCACATCTAACTCCCTCTTAAATATAGCCAATGAACTGGCCTCGACTACCCTCTGTGGCAGAGAGTTCCAGAGATTCACCACTCTGTGTGAAAAAAGTTCTCCTCATCTCGGTTTTAAAGGATTTCCCCCTTATCCTTAAGCTGTGACCCCTTGTCCTGGACTTCCCCAACATCGGGAGCAATCTTCCTGCATCTAGCCTGTCCAACCCCTTAAGAATTTTATAAGTTTCTATAAGATCCCCTCTCAATCTCCTAAATTCTAGAGAGTATAAACCAAGTCTATCCAGTCTTTCATCATAAGACAGTCCTGACATCCCAGGAATCAGTCTGGTGAACCTTCTCTGCACTCCCTCTATGGCAATAATGTCCTTCCTCAGATTTGGAGACCAAAACTGTACGCAATACTCCAGGTGTGGTCTCACCAAGACCCTGTACAACTGCAGTAGAACCTCCCTGCTCCTTTACTCAAATCCTTTTGCTATGAAAGCTAACATACCATTCGCTTTCTTCACTGCCTGCTGCACCTGCATGCCTACTTTCAATGACTGGTGTACCATGACACCCAGGTCTCGCTGCATCTCCCCTTTTCCTAGTCGGCCACCATTTAGATAATAGTCTGCTTTCCTGTTTTTGCCACCAAAATGGATAACCTCACATTTATCGACATTATACTGCATCTGCCAAACATTTGCCCACTCACCCAGCCTATCCAAGTCACCTTGCAGTCTCCTAGCATCCTCCTCACAGCTAACACTGCCCCCCAGCTTAGTGTCATCCGCAAACTTGGAGACATTGCTTTCAATTCCCTCATCCAGATCATTTATATTGTAAATAGCTGGGGTCCCAGCACTGAGCCTTGCGGTACCCCACTAGTCACCGCCTGCCATTGTGAAAAGGACCCGTTTACTCCTACACTTTGCTTCCTGTTTGCCAGCCAGTTCTCTATTCCTTGAAATTCCATTTCAAGCAGGATGCAAGGCCATCAAATTCAAATCCATTTTCCTAACATTTCAAGCAGGGTGCAAGGCCACAAAATTCAAGTGCAGTTTCATACCACTTCAAGCAGGGTGCAAGGCCACCAAATTCAAGTGCAGTTTCCTACCACTTCAAGCAGGGTGCAAGGCCACCAAATTCAAATGCAGTTTCATACCATTTCATGCAGGGTGCAATGCCATCACATTCAAATGCAGTGTCATACCATTTCATGTAGGGTGCAAGGCCACCACATTCAAATGCAGTTTCATACCATTTCAATCAGGGTGAAACCACCATAAAACCACACGAAACACCACACTCACAGTTCAGTAGACATTCAGTGTGTTCAGTTGATTCACAGCTCAGACAGAATCGTGACCTCTCCCTCCCCCATCACGCAGAGACTGAATCACACCCACAATTCCGGGTTTTATAATCCCTCCCCCTTCACCGGAAAAGGTGTGGCCTTCATGGCCTGATTGACAGGAGAGAGATTCTCAACATTTTTTAAACACTAAAAACACTTTTATTTTTCATTGATGGGAAGAATCCGCACCTGATGAGCGAAGGAGGACTGAGTAAGATGGCCAAAAATCACAGCCGTAAGTGGTAGTGTTTTATCTAAAATCAATATACAGTGCAAACAGGAAGTTGTCAAGTTTACACAAACAACCATTTGCAGTGCCTTTTACTTCAAAACAAAGCCCCACAAACAACCATTTGCAGCGCTTTCGCATCAACCCAAAACCCCACCCAACCATTTGCAGCGCTTTCGCTTCAACCCAAAACCCCACCCAACCATTTGCAGTGCTTTTACTTCAAACCAACCACATTTTCAAACCACATTAAAACCACTCACAGTTTAGTAGACGTGTGTTCAGTGTTATTCACAGCTCAGACTGAGAGACGTGACCCTCTCACTTCCCCCATCTTGCAGAGACTGACTGAGGCACAATACCTCCGGGTTTTGTAGTCCCTCCCCCCTTCCACTAGCAGGGGCAGCAGAGAGAATGTCAACATTTTAAAAACATTAATAACTCTTTTATGTTTCATCGATGGGAAAAATCCTCTAATCCAGCTCAGCGGAGGGGAACTCTGAGCGAGGTGGCCAAAAATGACGGCCGTAAGTGGCGGCGTTCTTTCAGAAATCACGAAACAGAAAGTCAGAAAGTGGTCAAGATCTTAGTTTTAGTAATATAGATACAGAATAGAATAGAAGATCTAATTGAAATGAATACGCAGGTCAGTACACACGCAGCAGCTCAGCTGGCAATAATGTTTTTCCCGAGTGACCTATGACCTGGGCATATGCAGTTGAAATACTCAACTCGCTTATTAGATCAAAGATGATCTGTCAACTCCATCTCATCGCATTTTCTTTCCTAGCCTCTCATGACTTTGCCTAACAAAAAGAAGCATCATACCAAATATTAAAATATTCTCTAGTTGTCTATTTTCTGCAGTTTAAATAGATGCAGATCTTGCTGGTTTGTCCTAATATTTTGTCCTAAAAGTCTTGAGCGATGTGGAGCACACAGTTCCCAGCGTACAGTACATATCATACCAGCCAGACACAAGATGTACAACAGTCATCATAATTGTTATCTTTCATCTATTTACCAGAATTATAAATAGGGATTTCTTTTCATACATTAGATTTGGGGGTCTAGTTCTGATACTTATATAATCACAGCATAATGCTGCCTTTCTGCAATCTGGTATGTGAAGTTAGTCGGCATGAGGCAGTTCTGAAATGCTCTTCTAACATTAGGTGGAGTACAACAACCAACAGCTAAATGGGAGGCTGGACAAAGCAGGTGATTTTATGCAACTCAAATAGGCAATCTTGTAATAATTAAACATAATCAAATATGAAAGATCGGATTTTATTATTGACTAGACCGAGTGCAGACGGTGTGCGTTGGGAAGCTGATGAAGCTGTTTTTGAAATGAGGCCCTCCCCCTGACGTAACTGGAAGGTGGTGGAATATTCTGTTCACTGTACCGTTGGGGAGGGGGGGTGGCATTGTGACGTCACTGGAAGCTTCGGTTTTGGCTTATTTTGAAACTTTAATCAACCCGTGTGGGGGGGGGGGGGGTGTGGGAGAGGGCGGGGGTGTGGCACTCGGCAGCTTGAGTGCCCATTGTGATTGGTGCACTGTGAGTGGGACTGTGACATCATCAGTGGAAAATCCTGGAAAAAGACTGCGTGTGAGAATCGTTTGCCTTTTTTAAAAACTTGAATCGTCAATAACGTGTGAAATATAGGATGAAATATTTAGTGAACCTACGTGGAGGGGAAAAATGTGAGTCAAAATATGCATCAACTGCACATGTTTAAACTTTCCAACTTGTATAGTATACACATGATTTTAGTTCAATTCTAATCCATTGAGGCAGATGTAGTTGTGCTAACAACCTTTCAAAATGATTTTTAATGTTGGAAATATATAGGTCAAGGGACATCTATGGAAAGAGAAACAGTTAACATTTTTTATTCCAGTATATGCAATTTTGTGATTTTCATTTTACTAATGAAAGAAATAATTTGGTCACACCATTTGTACATAATTTATCTTAGAGTTTGGTAAGTGAGTAATAGGTCATGAAAGTTGAGATGATGATTTCTTATTTGGGTAGTTGATTTATTCCAACTGTCTAAGGGACATTACACATTTTATTTGGCATCTCGCTCCTGTCAACGACAGGCAAAGTCCTTTCTCGTGCTCTCGCAAACCATCTTCTACCTCACTGTCTGAGTAGATACTCCCAGAATCATAGTGTGGCTTCCACCCATCCAGAGGTACAGCAGACATGATATTCACAGCATGCCAACTACAAGAAAAATGCCATGAACAAAGGCAGCCTTTGTACATGGCCTTCATAGACCTGACAAAGGCTTTTGACTCGGTAGACCGCCAGGCTCTTTGGAGCATATTATCAAGGTACATTTGCCACGACAAGTACATCAGAATATTGAGGCTTCTACATGATGGCATGTCGGTCACAGTGCTTAGCAACTGTGGCTCTGAGTCCAAGCCCTTCACTGCAGAAACGGGGGTCAAACAGGGATGCATCATCGCTCCTACCCTGTTTGTCGTCTTCATTCCTGCCATACTTCACCTCATTGGTGAAGAGCTGCCACAGGGGGATCCCAATCCTCTACAGAACTCACGGTGGGCTCTTCAACCTTAATAGGTTGAGGGCCAAGAGCAAAGTCAGTAACACTGCCATCATGGAGCTTCAGTACGCGGACGGCTGCGCCATTGCAGCACACTACACAGAAGACCTCCAGGGAATCCTGAATGCCTTTGCCAAGGCACACAGAGTCATGGGCCCAGCCTTAAACATCAAGAAGACCCAGGTCCCACATCAACCTCCACCCAACCAGCCGTCTACCCAACCCACTGTAAAAGTGGACGACACCGCTCTTGAAAACGTTGACCACTTTCCCCACCATGGCAGCATTCGTTCATTAAAAGCTGACATAGAGGTCAACCATCCCCCGTTCCTGCATTCTCCACATATCCCTTGATTCAGTTAGCCCGCAGAGCTCTATCTAACTCTCTTGAAAACATCCAGTGAATTGGCCTCCACTGCCTTCTGTGACAGAGAATTCCAGATTCACAACTCTCTGGGTGAAAAATTCGTCCTCATCTCAGTCCTAAATGGCCTACCCCTTATTCTAGGTATGTTGCAAAGCCTACCTGAAGCGTCGCTGAAAATCTGTCGCTGCGGGTGTGCGCGATTTTGGCGCCGTTTAGAGGGGGGCGGGTTTAAAACGCGATTTTCTCTAGGCTGTTAAAATCGAAGATGTTCAGCCTTGTTAATTATTAACGAAAAATCGCTGGAAGACCCCGTCGCAAAAGCTATTATTAGTTTTAAAGGCCTTGGATAATAGTTATAGTAGTTTAAAAATCAATCTCTAAACCCGCGACCACCGACAGCCGTCAGGGTCCCATAGAGCAAACCACAGAAGGTATGTAGCTTATTTTTACATTAAAAAGGGTTTCTTAAGATCCCTTTATAAAAAGTTTAATATTGCGAGTAGCTCATTTTGGCCCCATTATATCCCGCAGTATTTTTCTGGGCATTTGAGGGCACAAATCTACCGCAATGTGAACGTTCTAAACCAGCGCGTTCCACAGGATCCCACTAGAAAGCTGATTTAAAATGGACTTTAATTTACAGCAATTGAACACTAAATTCCTTCCATTTGGCCTATAAATTAATGTAAATGAGATTTAAAAATCATGTTTTATTGTGAATTATTTATGAATATTATTTGCACACTTAGGCTATTTAAAAATGTTAATCATTTATTAAGAAATGGATAGATGTTTAGATCTAGTAATTGAAGTTTGAAATTAGCTACACTTGGGTAACTAACTAATTATATGCTTTAATTTCAGGTCATCCAAGTAAGATTATTTTATATTTGTTTCAGAATGGTTCAATCTATGATAACTGAAAATTTCATTCAGTTCTCTTAATTTTTAAGAAAGTTATGGGCTTTTGACTGTCCACGATCACAGCTTTTTTGTTACGTCCATAGAAAATCAATAGGGAACAAGATGCTAATTTCCGAGTATGAAAATGGCCATAACTTTTTAAATACATGAGATATGAAAGTGAATTAGGTGTCAAATTAAACTTCATTTTATGCTTTATCTGATGGGATAAATTACAGACTTGATTTTTTACATCTCAAAATTTTGTAACATTGCTACTTATTCTTAAACAGTGACCCCTGGTTCTGGACTCCTCCAACATTTTTCCTGATCTAGCCTGTCCAACCCCTTAAGAATTTTATATATTTCTATAAGATCCCTTCTCAACTTTTATAATTTCCAGTGAATATAAGCCCAGTTGATCCATTCTTTCATCATATGTCAGTCCGCCATCCCGGGAATTAACCTTGTGAACCTATGCTGCACTCCCTCAATAGCAAGAATGTCCTTCCTCAAATTAGGAGAACAATACTCCAGGTGTTGTCTCACCAGGGGCCTATACAACTGCAGTAGGACTTGCTCCTATACTCAAATCCTCTCACTATGAAGGCCAACATGCCATTTGCTTTCTTCACTGGATTTCCAAAAGAATATTGTTCCAGCTTTAACTTTGGTTCTTTGATACAGACAGAATTTGACAAAAATAGATATCTCAAACTTTTATGGCTAATTGAAACATCCAATTTGTATCCTTATAACCAGAGCTTTCTTGGTGATACAAAAAACGAAATACTGTATAACAGTGTTACACTGTGCACAGAAAAGGGAAATGCTTCCAATTGTGCCCATGCTGACTATTTTGAAAAACAAAATCTAATTTCCTCACTCTATCTTTCCTCCATATTTTCTCCCCGCAGCCCTGCAATTTTTTTTCCATTTGAACTTCGACATCCAATTCCCTTTTGAGTGCCACTACTGAATCTAGTTCACCTAATCTTTCAGAAAGTATTCTGGATCATAGTAACTTGTCACTAAATAAAGAGTTTCGTCTTACCGCAGGTTCTTTTGCCAATCATCTTTAATCCATGTCTCCTGCTAGCTGACCCTTTTGCAACTGGAAACAATTTCGCTTTATTTACTCTATCAAACATATAGCCTGACAGTACAAGGTTAGGATCTCAACACCAATGAAATTCTCATTTGTGCTATTGTGTCAGTTGAGTGCAATACAAGGCGCATGTTGCTGAAAGCAATAAATGCTTCTTATTGTGTTACCATAGATACATCTGAAAACAGCAACGAGCAGAGTCAGAGTTTGTGGGAACATCCATTTCGCACCACACAATGTGATTCACCGTATCTGGAGCAAGCATGAATTCGTGGAATATCACTCCATTCTGCTGAGATGTAGACTCACAATTAGGAAACACCATCCAAACCAAACAGCCAGAGTAAAGATTAACAAGTACAAGCAGCAGTAAAGGAGGAAAACAGATGATAAGCAGGCTTATTGCCATGCCCGGATGCTGTGTTTCAGGTAAGACTGCCAACCCTTCGGGCCAGAAATTAAGCACTCATCTCATGCTCAGAACTGTTCATAAGTCAGGAGAAAAATCAAAATAACTTTTTTTTCCTCAATCAATATTTGAAAAGCTTGTGTTTGAGGGAGAAACTGGATACAGGGATCATGCGAATAAACCTCCAGAAAAACACCTAGTGTTAGAAAGTCGAGGTACGGAGGAAAGTTAGTCAAAGTTCTACTTACAATATAACACTAAAGTTTAAGTACCATTAATTCATAGATTGCATTGAGATTGTGCAAGTACAAGGGCAGTGTCATATAGAGTTCTGTACAAATTGTACGAGCTACTTATGTGCACAACTCAATGCATGCCATTCACTAGAGTGGGAGAAATGGCAATATGGATAACACTCATCTACCCCAGAATTAAGAAGGTTGGCGATAGCAAAACAGCAAAACGTTTAAAGCACAAAAAGAGAACCCTAGCATTCAGCAGCTAAAAGAACACACATAGTTAGCATAATCATCAATACTTACTGGATTATTGGTGATTGAGTGTTTAAGTTTCCCATGATATAATAATAATATAATAATAATATATCTTTTATTGTCATTGCACGTCAGTGCAACGAGATTTAGTGTGCAGGATAGCATTGATATTAGGATAGCATTGTAGGTTGAGAGCTCAATAGTGACATGACTGAAGAGACACTTAAGCTCTAGTGTTTTTCGTGCTCCAAAGTGCTCTACCATGGCAGCAGTAGAGTTGCACCCCTACAGCGCCAGAGACATGGGTTCGATTCTGACTATAGGTGTTGTCTGTACGGAGTTTGTACACTCTCCCTGTGACCGCATGGGTTTTCTCCAGGTGGTCCAATTTCCTCCCACATTCCAAAGACGTGCAGGTTTGTAGGATAACTGGCTTCTGTAAATTGTCCTTAGTGTGTAGGATAGAACTGGTGTATGGGTGATCGCTGGTCGGCGTGGACACAGTGGGCCAAAGGGCCTGTTTCCACACTGTATCTCTAAATGAAACTAAACTCTAGCCTAAATCTGTTACCGCCAGAGATGGGGGTAATTAGTGTCCAAACATCTACGGTTCAACTTTAAATATACTCAATGTGTTCATAGCCCTTTTGAAACTGAGAATTACAAATGGTTGTCCCTCCCTCTGGCTTTATATTTTCACTCCTCATCTTACACCTGGTGTCTCGTTAATCATCTCTAGTCTTTGTCACTTACTCCACCCATCTGCCAACCCCCCCCCCCCCCCCCCCCGCGTATATTCAATGATTTTGAGCACAAAGATGGATCATTCAATTTTTGGTGACACTGCAACCATGCCTTTGAAACGTGACGCTCTGCAAGGACCTTGTCATTTCATACAATTTTGGGGCCTCAATCACAATACAAATACTTGTAATGACACTGCAGAAAATCCACTCAATCATGAACAAAGAGATTAGAAAAAAAAATAATAGTGACAAAGGAAATCAAGCTAAAGAGAAAAACGTACTTAAAATGCAGGATTTATTCAAAATACTTTTCTTGATACTTACATGATCCTACGAAGCCAGATTGGCAGATGCATTGTAATGATTGAAGAATTGGATGCAAATTACAATGTACATTGGAGGACACTAACACATGGAGTTACTTAATACATTTAACTGCAATATGCAACCAGAGAATAAAAGAAAAAGCTATTTTTATAATAATATTAGCTTGACTAAAATTAGCTTTACAACCCTATTTTTTTGTAAATAAATCTGTGAAACTCTTGTTCAAATCATAATAAATATCATGTCAGTTAAACATAAAAAAGTTTACAGATGTCAATACTATTAAATAATAGGCTGATTTGCACGAATTGTTCAAATAAAAACACAATTTAAGTCTTGACTATCTCTCACAAAATGACCATTTTAGAATGACAGTATCCAATCTGGAAACTGTCTCCAATAATGAATTTTGATTATGGAAAATATTAAATGCAACATCTCAGTTTCCTTATGAATAAGCAAAAAGTCCATTCTTCGAGAATTTAAAAACCTGGAGCTTTTTAATGTTAATAATTAGTAAGCCATCAACCCATCACTGCACCATTTTGCATTACATCCCATTGTTTTGTAAGATGAGAAGGGTTGGAAATTTAATGTACAAGTCAGGAATATTAAGTCAGGGCTAAGGAAACGTTTAAACCGAATGGTTAAGAAGGAACTGCAGATACTGGAAAATCGAAGGTAGACAAAAGAAGAGTCTGAAGAAGGGTCTCGTCCCGAAAACGTCACCTATTTCCTTCGCTCCATAGATGCTGCCTCACCCGCTGAGTTTCTCCAGCATTTTTGTCTACCTTTAAATCGAATGTATATCTTGATTGTTATCTTGAAACTAATTAATAGGAATTGTATTACAAACACAGAAGACAATTTCATATGTTCCAGGACAGCATGAAATCTTACTTTGAATAATTCTTTCAAAATTAACTGTCAATTAAATTTGGGGAAAAATAGGGTATAAAGGAATAACCTGTAGTAATACTCAATAACAAAAGCTGGTGTCAAAATATCACTCAGAATAGATCCTTAGAACGTCCACAAGGTAAAATTTCTGATTGGCATCAATTCACGAGTACAATTTTTCTTCTTGAATATACATCTGCCACTCATACTTGGGAATTATTAGTATCAGCAGCAAAAAGGAAAGAAGAGCCTTTTGACTCTTAGATACACTGCCAGCTTTGGCACTACTCACATGACAAATTAAATGAACAAATGTGTCACAAGGCAACACCAATTAGCATCAACTGAAGCAATCTGTGAGCTGTGAAAGTCGTTTTATTACAGCAGGTATACCAGGACACGCTTTTGATCTGAAATATGTGGTATTGTGCGATAATAATTTTCTACCTTCTGTTTTAAAATAGCACCATCAGACAAATATGAATGTTAATACCCATCTTCTTGGAAGTTGTTCAAAAATTCACAATTTCAAAAGCAAGAATAAGCTCATAGACTCTTGAACATGTTTCTAAAGACTCAGACTGGACTTGCGTTTAAAATCTTATTCAACATGATAACCTTTTGATTATCACATTATGTTCAGGAAGAAATTTGAATGGACTTTATAAAATTATATGATAGAATTAGGCTTGGTCTTGATCTCAAAAGAAGTCATAAAGAAAAGTGGGTTTAGACTGCTTCAGCCTGTGCAGTTCTGTTGCAGAACTGATAATGCCCCTGACCCACTTAGGAAACCTGAACTGAAACCTCTGGAGACTTTGCGCCCCAGCCAAGGTCTCCGTGCGGTTCCCGGAGGGTTTTGTCAGTCTCCCAACCTGCTTCCAGTACCTGCAACCTCCGGCAACCACCTGCAACCTCCGGGAACCGCACAGAAACCTTGGGTGGGGCGCAAAGTCTCCAGAGGTTTCCGTTCAGGTTCCTAAGTGGGACAGGGGCATTACTGTCTTGAGAAGAAAGCGAAAGAGAAGTGGGGGAGTGTCAGGGGAAAATACCTGGTAATGATGTTAAGGGCAACTGAAAAAGTATTATTATATTTCCTAACTGCAAATTCACTGCAAGTTTGTAAACATTATAAATGATAGAAAAGAGACTGAAGAATGACTGAAGAATGATATCACATAACATGCTGGTATAAACCAACATTCGTGAATTAATATAAATTGTACATACTTTATTCTTGAATGAATGGATAATATATACCGAATATACACAAACACATTTGCTTAGGTCAGCAAGTTATAATGATATATATTCTTAAGTCATCAGACATAATCTATTTTTGTCTGAAGGAGAAAATATTTAATAGTGTTGTTCATTAATTATTTCACAGCCCAATGTGCCTCAAGACCAGCACAAGTAAATAAAGTGTGACATTTGGCTTCAGCATCCAACTGCCTACACTTTACCCTGGTAGGACCCATTATGTTCCATTCATGAATGAAGAAAATTGGAACTATAAATAAAGTGATGAAGTGCAAGCAATAAAGAACAAAGAATTACAATACAATACAATACAATTCAATTTATTGTCATTTGGACCCCTTGAGGTCCAAACGAAATGCCGTTTCTGCAGCCATACATTACAAACAAATAGACCCAAGACACAACACAATTTACACAAACATCCATCACATTGCTGTGATGGAAGGCCAAAAAAACTTCTCTCCACTGCACTCCCCCACCCCGATGTCAGAGTCAAAGTCAAAGCCCCCGGCGGGCGATGGCGATTGTCCCGTGGCCATTAAAGCCACGCCGGGTGATGCAAGGTCGCACACCGGGTTCTAGATGTTAGAGCCCCCGGCGTGCGCTCGCAGTCCCGCAGCCATTCCAAGCCGCACGGGGCGGTGCTGTAAGGCCCCGCTCCAGGAGCTCTTCAACCCCGCAACTCGGGCGGGAGAAGTCGCCGTTGCGGGAGCCCCGAAAAGCGGACTCCCTCCAGGGTCCCGGTGTCACTGTCCGCCAAACCCGCAGTTGCAGCCACCGAATCTCCGGGGGTCGGGTCGCAGCAGCGTCCACCACAGCTCCACCCGCTCTGGACTCGGCCAGCTCCGCGACGGTGAGGTGAGTAGTCGGCACCAGAGCCCCCGGTCTTCCTGTTGGAGGCCGCTCCTCGTTGCAGCCCCAACGACAACTGAGACCCGACAAAGAAAAGGTCGGGTCTCCCGTGCAGGGAGAGATTTAAAAGTTACCCCCTCCCCCCCACACACATACCCCAACAAAAAATAACAAAAACTACATAAAAACATAGACATAAAATAATAAAAACGCAGACGGACTGCAGAGGCCGCTGCTGACGAGAGTCGCGCCGCCCACCGAATTGAATTGTATTGTATTGTAGAATTATAAGAAATTGGAACATTCATCTAATGTGCTGTACTGCACAATATCTGAGACCAGCCTGAGTATTTAAACATTATTCGTTGCTATTCATGACCATCACTACAAACCATCTCTAAAATAGATTATTTTACTTTCAAGTCGTTATAAACAAGCCACTTTCCACGGCCATAATAAAAGGACAAAAACAACGGCAGATCCTAGAAATCTAAAATAAAAAAAATAAAATACTGGAAATACAGTGCAAAAATTTCAAAACACCCGTTTCGCTTAATTGTGTGTAGATAGATGATTTAAAAAATGAACTTCATCCATTTTAGAATAAGGCTGTAACGTAACAAAATGTGGAAAAAGGTGAAGGGGTGTGAATACTTTCTGAATGCACCGTACACAACACATCACACGAAGGAGTAATAAAGTTAACCTTTCTGGTCATTGACCTTATTAGAATTAGCAAAAATTAGAATCACAATGTTTTGCATTGTAAATATGAGGGAGGGTGAAGAGAGATAATCTTTGATGGGCTTTTAACAAAGACAAAATGACACAGGTGGTGTTATTGCCAGTTGAGAAAGAGCTGAGGGTTTGGTGATCTGCCTGGAGAAGTTGTAAGTAAAATGTGATGAGTAGGCCTGGGCAAAAAGAAGTGTGGCAACAATGAGAAACAAAACACTACATTTGATGAAAAAAGTGAATTTAAAGAGAATGCTGGAAATGCTCAACTGGTTAGGCAACATTGGCTGAGAGAAACAAAAATCATCAACTTGTAAAGTTAGACTTGACTAGAACTATGCAAACCAGATAAAATTTGGAAAGATTGGTTTTGTGAAATTATTGAATTCAATCGAGTCCTGAGGGATGTAATGTGTCTAGTCAGAGAATGTGATGCTGTTCCTCTAGCATACATTAACTTTCACTGGAACATATAAGAAACCATAAACAGATCTTAGAGTGGGAATAAGATGGTGAATTAATGTGTCAGACATCTGGAATGACACAACAACCCCTAAAGACTCTATTGGAGTATTATGTGAAGCAATATCACGCAGTCTGCATTTGATTTCTCCGATGTTGAGGAAACCACACTGTAAGCACCAGTGGGAGAAATGCAAATGAATCACTGCTTCACTTGAAATAAATGTTTACGTCCCAGAATGATGGAAGAGGAATAAGTAAATATACTATTGTTGCCTCTCCTGCAGCCATGTGTGAAGTTGCTGACAGAAGAGGATGGTGTTGATGAAAATGAAAGAATGAAGCCCACGGAGAGTAGGGTCCCTCAGGAATGCTTAAAGGAGAGGACAGAGGAGGGAAATATCAGTTTAGTAGTGACATTAATTGAGTAAGGCAGTAATTAATGAGAATATATTGAATCTGCAGAGTGTTGTGGTGGAAGAGAAGGTCAAGGAAAACCAGCAAATGGAGCATGGTACCTATGGTGGAGGAAAGCCACAATTAAGGAAAAATATATCTTTGCAGGTAACATCACACGAAGAGATTCAACTGAGCCAGAGACTGAGAAGGAATAAAACCCTTCAGGAAGCAGGGTGGATGGAGTGTGGTCAACATACCTATGAAAGTCTGCGGACGTATAAAGGATATGGTCATTTACCTTTTATCTGGGATGCAGGTAGAGAAGCTGTTTACAAAAAGGGATGGACGAGTTTAATAAAGTGAGTAAAGTCAAATAATTTGTTCATTGCGGACATAGGTTTATTCAGATGAAGGAGGGTGATGGTAAAAATTAAACTGGTAAGGCGTCTGTTCAATGAAAAGCAAAAGCAATGAGGCACCCTGGTTGTGAATGCAGAAAGGATGTGTCATCCATGACAAAAATGAGGCAGCTGGAACAAGAAATTGATAATGAAGGTCAACAGAACAGTCAGATACAAACAGGATCAGAAGGAAGAAAGAATAAAATCAAGTTTCATGTGACAAGAAAACCCTGAAACAATGGGTCTGTGAGGCAGTCCTGCCTGTGGATCTTGCAGAAGTCAGAGCAAGTTGATTGTGGTTGGGTGATAAGGCTGGAAGCTGAAGAATGAAAATCTCCAGAGAAAAATGAGGTAGGCGACTGCCTGAAAAACATTGTCCTGATGTCCAGCAGTGGGGTCATGGTCCAGAAATATCTCATTAACTAATAATTGAGGAAATTAGCAGTTATCAATGGTGTCCTTTGCTGAAGAATACAAATCACCATCCAAAATCCCATCGAAAAACTGATAAAATAAATAGAAAAGAGGCAAAATAGCCAAACTGGTTTCCATTTTCAGCATTGAAAGTGAAATAACAGCAGCCAGATTTATGATGTTTTGTAGCTCTGGTCATTTCTAGAATTTCCTTCAAGTACACTGAACAATGAATTAATTACACGGTGACTTCAAGTACGCTGGGATTTTAAACAGTAATGAGTCAGTCCAGACAGGTTGCATGCTTAAATCCCAAGTCAGAAGGCAACAATGGTTCATTTGAAATTAAAGCCCAACTTTAATTGGAGATGTGATAAGCTTATACAAGGTCCAAATCAATTTAACCTTTAATTAATTACACGTCTGGCTGAGGAACAAGGAAAACACGAGTGCTCTCGAAGACAAGCCAACATCCTTTCTACTTCCTGATCCAAAGGTAAACCCTTTAATGATAAAAACAAAGTTTCCAGCCCTCAGGACAATTCCTCCTTTGCACCATGTTTTCCATGTGATGAGTACACCAAGTGCCAATTTAAATTCAAATACAATTCTTGACTAAATAATACTACCAGATGTCAATCTGTATTTTAATTACATAGTTCTTGAAGATAAATTTTCAGTCATGAAATGCATCAAGTTGACGCCACATACCCTGACACCATGATTATGGGCAGTTGAATATTTCCTTCTAAGTCACAGATAAAACACTTTTTTTTGTTAGGTTTGCAATGTATTTTGTAAAATAATTTTGAAAAATAAAATAGAACATCCTGTTCTTCAAAAATGAAACTCATCCTCCATCAAGCAAAGCTGGCATTAAACCAAGGTGGCAGTTAGACAAAAGAAAATAGATGGTGAACCATGATGTAGAAAAGCATAGATTTACCCAAAGCTTAATCGAATATTTGAGATGGGGTGGCAGATTCAAAAACAAAATCTGATGGGATGAATAGCGAAAGAGAAACAGAGTTAACATTGTATAAATAATTGTCAGAAATGCAAACAAAATCTAAAATCAAAATGATTGATGCAATGAGAGGAGAGAAGGGAAGAATGAACAAAAGGAATTGTCTGTGATGTGCGAATGGCAAAAGCATAAAAAGCAATTACTTGGCGAACAGATAAAAATCAATGGGTCCAAAAATTTGTCAGCTCATAGTCTGCTCTCTTAATTAGACCTTACTGAGAAATAAAATGCACAACAATGGTACAAAACTGGCTTAGAACCCATTGGCTCAGACTTCGAGACCAATAAACAATTTAAAAGGTAAATTAGTTAAACCACGTAATTGTTAAAGATTTTACAGCCAAATTGGAAATTGTGTGGACTCCCTGAAGTATAAATGCAGAAACACAGTGGCTTAAAGTGGAGATTTTAACTTCCATGCAGAGTGGGAAATGACTAGTTCACATAAGAAAGTACTGGAGGAACTCAGCAGGTCAAGCTGCATCTGCGGAGGGAATGGATAAATGATGTTTAGGTCCGGACCTTTTTTTCCAGAATGATGGTGTGGGGGGCGAGGATAGTTGGAAGAGAGGGGTAGGGTTGGGATAGAGCCTGACAAGTAGTAGACAAATACAAGTTTGGGGAGGAGGGGGGGTGTGTGATTAGCAGATGGGTGGAGTAGGTGACAAAGGAGACGAAAGGATGCCAGATAATGGAAAGCATAATAAGATGTATGCAATGATTGTGCTGTAGGGAGTATCGACGAGCAAAGGGTATCGAACCCAAAAATCGCTGAAGGTGGTGGCACAGTTGGCCGAGGTGGTGAAAAAGGCACATCTCGGAACACTTTAAAGCATTTTACACCCACTGTAGAATTTTTGAAATGCAGCGATTAATGCAATATTATAGAGAAACAGATACAGACAACCAAACAGCACAGAACACTGGAGAAAACTGGAGCAAGAGTGGACACTACTCCTCAAGCCTTCTCCACTAGTCAATGTGATCTTAGCTGATATACCCCAGGCCACAACTCCTCTTCCATGCCAGTTCCAAATTGACATAAATTCCCAATCTTTCAAACATTGATCTATCTAATTTTTAATACATCTAGTCTCCATAACTCTCTGGGGTAGAGAATGCCTGAGATCCATCTCTCACTGTGAGAAGAAATCTCTGCAATTCAGATGTAAATGACAGTCACCCATATCCTGCAACAATATAGCCATTGTCTTAATTTTATTTACCATGATAGAAACCAGTAAGATGTACTTCAAACAATTATTCAAACCAGAAATATTATTTCCATTATTATCCTATTATAACCACAAATTATCCAACACTGCGGGTACATTGAATTCTATTAAATTATAATGGCAATCCCAAACTTTCTTTCAATTGCTTCAGACAATCGTTATTCTACTTTGTTACCTGAATAACAAGAATTGAATTAAGTTTAAACAAGGGACTGGCAAACCCTCAGTATTGTGCCCAATGCTTTCTCTAATTGTATTAACGTTGCCATGGAAACTGTCCAAAAGATGATGAAGAATCTAACTGCAAAGTTTAACAACAGAATCTGATACTATTAGATATGATTGGTTATGTCCGTGATTGATGATCACATCATGGACAATGGCAAGAATCACTTTGTTCTTTATACCTATGAGGTGCTTTTCTTCATTAGCAAGGACATCGAGTATGATTGCAGCATAGCCTTAGTACAGTTATTAAATATTTCAGAGCATTAATTTAAGCTGAGATGCCATTGAGTGGCAAATGGACTTCTGCATTTCAGCCAAGATCATAAATCAAGGCCAGTGTGATATCAGGAGAAACAGTGGAATTATTCAGAGGGCCCGAGCCAATATTTATCCCTCAGTCAACATTTCAGTAAGATTTGGTCATAATAACAATGCAATTTGTGGAAACCTGCCCTCTACCAAATGACTGCAGCATTTTCTGCATTACACCAGTCACTATGCTGATGTACATCTTTGTCTATGAGGTCGTGAAACACAATATATAAAAATATATATTTTTGTTTGTTTATATCACCTTGTTGGATACTCTAACTCCTTGCTGAGATAAATGTGAAAGGCAATGGACATCCTTCAATTTCGTATGTTTAAGAAGGAACTGCAGATGCTGGAAAATCGAAGGTAGACAAAAAATGCTGGAGAAACTCAGCGGGTGAGGCAGCATCTATGGGGCGAAGGAAATAGGCAATGTTTCGGGTCGAGACCCTTCTTCAGACGGGAAGGGTCCGAGGAAGGGTCTCGACCCGAAATGTTGCCTATATCTTTCGCTCCATAGATGCTGCCTCACCCACTGAGTTTCTCCAGCATTTGTCTACCTTCAATTTCGTATTGAAGTTTTCATTATTTCAGAATTAGAGTTCTTTGCTCACCATGCTGAATGGACAAAAACATGTTGCAACTGTACTCAGTGTACAGGCACAAACACAACCTTTTATTTGAAACACCTTTTCTGGAAATAAAATAATTCTGGATCAGATCCCAATCTATAATGTTATGCAAGCACAGAATCATAAAAAAACAAGATAAATATTCTGCTGTCCCTTAGGTGCTGAGGTTCAAATAAAACATTGTTCACTTCATCCATGCTTCACAGGGGATCCCCTTTGTGAAAAGAACTCTCTTCTCCAACAAGGATGGCAATTGCTGCTGAACTATCTGGCTGATCCTGTGTGGGCTGGCACGTGGCTCTCCTCAAATGACAAAGCTCATCTGTGCTTAAAGCTGAGGCACTGCCCACTTACAGAAATGCTGGTACAGGGTGCATGGGGGCTGCAGAACAACTCTTCCAAAAGGGGGTGATGACAGCTGGAGGCTTTGCCATCTCATCAAAGGCTTTAAAGTCAGTAACAGGCAACTATGGCAACATCAAATATTTCAACCCCCAGATATAAAGCAATATACAAATCACTACTTGGAAAAAGGATGATTACTAAAATATGCTTTTAAAAAATATTTCAAAATTGACATGTGAAATCCTTTGGGAAAATATGACACTTCTTAAACTGACAGTAACTTTTCTAGTCTTTCACTTAGTGGATCTTACGACAAGATTTTCTTTCCTTTTCTGCGCTATAATAGTATGTTTTTTCTGTTCTATTTCAAAAATATTGAACCACAAGACACAATCCTATTTATAAGATGCAGATTCACTGTAATTATATCCATAATTGAAGTGAATCCTCGGCATAATAAAGTGAGTCAATTGATCCGCTTTTTCTATTCTGGCAATTTTACTCCATATATTCTCCTCTGACTCAAATCATTCTTCCCAATTTACTGGTATATTCCTATAGTCCTTTTTTCACTCATGTACACGTTAATCTGTGTCAGCAGTCTACAATAACTATTGCCCAAAATAGCAAATTCCATATTTGCACCAATCTGCCAAATATATTCCTCCTAATTTCTATCTTTCATCCATCTGTGGTTTTCTTATCTTTACACTTCTTATTTCTGGATTCACCCACAACAGAAACAATTTTCAGAAGAAGGGTCTTGACCCGAAACATCACCTATTCCTTTTCTCCATCGATGCTGTCTGACCTGCTGAGTTATTCCATCTCGTTGTGTCTATCTTCAGTTTAAACCAGCATCTGTAGTTCCCTCTTACACAGAAACAATTTTACCTTGTCTATTCTTTTGTACCTCCTTTTCTCTTATATACCACATTTTTTCCAGAAAAAGTGATATCCAACCTGCTCCTTCTTTTCATGTGGTTGTAGCCTTGACTCTGACTACTCCTTGCCAAAACTGCATTATAGTGTAGTGTATAAATCAGCAGACTAGTCATTCAGAGGCATCGGCTAACAATCATAGACTCAAATTGATCCCTTCCCTCCTTAAAGTTGACTCTAAAATATCATAAATGAGATTTTGAGGGTTTTTAAAAAAAACTTTAGAAGCTATTGTATTTTGAAATATTTATCGTTGCCTTAGACATTTGGCAAACATTGTATTTCAAGCAGACAGGAAAGGATAACTGCATATCGACATCAATTACAGGACTTCCGCATTAAATTCTGACGAGGTGGAAAGTTTGAAGTTGCTGTCAGTTTCATTGTGTAAATGTGATAGCTTTTGCATCATTAACCAAGCAAAAATCAAGTGACCTCAGGAGCGATGTATCTGCATTCGAGAGAGAGTATAAAGGAGGCCAACAATGATATTGCTGACAATGGACAATTGAAGCTTTGAGGAAAGGTTGGAGAAGCCAGGGAGAACTGTGGAAAAACATCCAAGGATGTGCATGGGAAGAGTTATCATCTGCACGGCAATGGATTTCCTGTTGCAAGGTGAGATTAAATTAGGTGGTTCTTTTATGACTGGCACAGGTACAGTCAGCTAAATGACATTATTGGTTTATTCCATTACTTCAGCTTTGCTGCCTTTTTTTTCCATCTGGCCTAGGAATTATTTTCCTATATTTAATGGCATGTAAGTGTTGTGTGTTTGTAAAAGTCCCACAATTTTCTATTGTGAGATTGCCAAAGCTGACCTGTCAACTTTCCCTGGTGAAATTTCAGCTCATGGAGGACATTAGTTATGGCGAAAGATTAGATAGGCTGGGTTTGTCTTCCCTGGAGTACAGGAGGTTGAGGGGTGACCTGATAGAGATCGGGAGAGGCAAATGAGGTTGACAATCATTTTTTTCCCCCATGGTAAGAGTTTCATGAATAAGAGGGCATAGGTTTAAGGTGAGGGAAAGAAGTGTTAAATAGGATCTGACAGTCACAGTGATCACCCAGAGTGGCTGATATTCATTAATTCATTTATTGAATTCCTACACAGTAGGGCAGTCTGCCTGAGCCATAGGTTGAAGGAAAGATTTGTCTATGCTAACTTTGACCTTTAAGAAGCAAAACAAGTCATGCATATGTGAGGAAGTGGTTTGTGGTTTGGAGAGGTCACAGGTATGCACAAAGGAGGCAGTAGAAACATTGGTTCTTTAAACAGCACTATTTCAAGAAGACAGGATAAGTAAAATTTGGTTTCACTCTGATGTGGTAAAAAACTTGATTTTTCAAAACAATGAGATATAAAATCACAAGGGGCATGAATGAGGGGTGTCATTTTTCCTTAGATTCCATTTGGAGCGTTTTGTACCAGATAATTTATACTAATAAAATTCTTCACCAAACTGCAAAATGGCAAAGAAGTTGCAACAGTAATTTTGATCTCTTGATTAAACAAGTCTGGGTAACAAAAGCTCATTAACTACTTAATTACTTCTTCATGAAAGAGAGAAGGAGTCTCTCTTGGTCCAGAATGAACACGTTAGCTTCAACCACAACAATTCCATGTCCCATTCACCTTCTTCTCATTTCCCAGTAGCCCAAAAAATTGATTGTTCTATATATAATCAACTCCTCTTTAGTTCATTTGCCATTAATCAGTGCCAAGGGGAATTTACCGTAGCCTATTAGCCTACCACCACATCTTTGGAATGTGGGATGAAACTGAAGCACCCAGAGAAAGCACACACCAACACTGAGAGTATGTGCAGTTCCATCCTTACAGCAACCAAGGTCAGGAACAATCCTGGATCATTGGAGTGGTGGAAAAGCAGCACTAACTGCTGTACCACTTGCTGTCCTAACTTAGCTTTTGCTAAAATCCAAGAAAACACTGACATCAATTCAACAACAGTTAACACAAAGGACAAATACATTTTTGTAATGTTAGCAAATGTTCTGTGGAGAGCATCTACAGTATGTTTTCATATAAACTTAAAGTGTGTTTGAAACTCAGTAAATGAAATACATATCGATTTGACCTAAAAAGTAATCTGTTTTCCTGACTGCCACCAACACGAGCAATAAAAAAAAAATCATGTAACAGAGTTTTGTAGATAATATGACCATATATCACAGGCAGTTACAATAGCATTCAAGTGATCTATCATTTGATACAATAACTGCTTAGGTACAAATTTTATAAAATTTACTTTTACTGTAATTTGTCTGTTTTCTTTTACCAATGTTCTTTTTTCATTTAGCTGAGCAATATTCATAAATCAAACAAAAAAAATGACCACAAACACAGCTGCTGTCAACCTGATAACTACACAAG
Organism: Amblyraja radiata; assembly: GCF_010909765.2. Classification (NCBI taxonomy): domain Eukaryota; kingdom Metazoa; phylum Chordata; class Chondrichthyes; order Rajiformes; family Rajidae; genus Amblyraja; species Amblyraja radiata. The sequence goes on along the minus strand of NC_045994.1, from coordinate 8,471,331 downwards.
TAGTGGAGTCCCATCTGTTTGAAACTCTTAACCTGATTGTTTAAATGAGAACAATCATACTTAGATCTTTGATATCTACTAAAGGCGTTTCACGGTGAATTAGCGTCAACTGGTGTGTAGAAACCAATATTTAATTGCAGTCAAATCATCATAATCTTTCAGGAGGAAATGGGACTGGGTGTCATGAATATTAAAGAAATACATACAATTTAATAATGCTGTGCGCACATTTATTAAGACTAATTTTAAAGATCATGTTAATCTTCAGAAACAATTAAATGATAAAAATGTGACACTTTAATTCTGCTTGTACAACTTGATTGTTTGTCATGTAAGCTCCGATACCTTCTGATGTCTCTCACCATTTTGCAGAAGGGAAGAAGTTGTCGTGGAGTACTTGGAGCTAAGACAAGAAGTTACCAAAGAAAAGGGCAGAAACACCAATTTTGTCACCTAGTTGATAAAGAAATATGGCACTATTCAGCTTCAAGGGCTGCATATACATACAACATTTATGACAACAAATTAAGCGACATCAGAAAAAATAAAATAAAGCAATGTGGGCAATGTTTCAATGAGTGGGAGAGGCAAAGATTCAAAATACCAATAACGAAAATAACAGTATTTTGAATGGTCTGAAACATACCAGAGAAAAAAGTGAAAACAACAGCACAAAAGATAAAAGCACATACAAGCATTAGAAAGAAAAATCCTTTCATTTCACATATTCATCTGGTCTTATCCTTTAGTTCAGCTTTCGCACAAGCATTGATGATTTATTGTTCAAAGACAGAGTCTCCATCTACTATGTAAATAATAAAGGAAAAAGAAAGCAAGCATTTTGGGCAGTTGAACATTAGTGAAACGAGATGGTATACAACACTGATGGTATAAGTGACAATTAAGGAGACAAAGCCAAAGAGACTTAAATATATCAAGCAATAGCAAATCTACAGATAATGATCTGAGATGTGTGTTCAAAACACATTCCATCAATTGCATCTATTGCTAACATTCAGCTGTGCCCCACTTTCAATGTGTCATTTTCTTACCATGCCAACACAGAGCAAAAGCAAGGCACATCGTCAAATATCTATCTTGAAGTATTGGACAAAATAACTAAAGATACAAGTTACATTCAATATTAATAGACACATAGATACATAGAGAATAGGTGCAGGAGTAGGCCATTTGGCCCTTCGAGCCTGCACCGCCATTCAATATGATCATGGCTGATCATCCAACTCAGTATCCCGTACCTGCCTTCACTCCATACCCCATGATCCCTTTAGCCACAAGGGCTACATCTAACTCCCTCTTAAATATAGCCAATGAACTGGCCTCAACTACCCTCTGTGGCAGAGAGTTACCACTCTGTGTGAAAACATTTTTTTTCATCTCGGTCTTAAAGGATTTCCCCCTTATCCTTAAGCTGTGACCCCTTGTCCTGGACTTCCCCAACATCGGGAACAATCTTCCTGCATCTAGCCTGTCCAACCCCTTAAGAATTTTGTAAGTTTCTATAAGATCCCCCCTCAATCTCCTAAATTCCAAATCCTAAACTCACATTGAATTTAAGTAAAACAAAATTCATAATATTTGGAAATCGATCAACCAACACAGAGAAAAAGCTCATGATAAATGGCACAGAAATAGAAAGAGTATCTGAAATAAAATTTCTTGGAGTATTAATTGACAACAAATTAAGTTGGAAACCTCACATAAATTATATTAAGGCCAAAATATCCAAATCAATTGCAATACTGAATAAAGCCAGAGACCTACTAAATCAAGCCTCCCTGTATATGTTGTACTGCTCCCTCATACTCCCATACATGATCTACTGTGTGGATGTATGGGGGAACACATACAAAACAAATACACATCCAATCTTCATCCTCCAAAAAAGAGCAATACGAATTATACATAAAACCACCTACAGACAATCAACAAAACCATTATTTATCAGACTAAAAACATTAAAATTTCAAGATCTGACAGATTATAAAACTATCCAAAATATGTTCAAAGCAGCTAATCAGCAATTGCCTTGTAATATCCAGGGGTTGTTCCAACGGAGAGAAAGCAAACACAACCTGAGAGGAACCTATATATTCGAAAAACCGGCAATAAGAACTAATGCAAAACTCCATTGTGTTACAGCAAAGGGTGTTAGTCTCTGGAATAACTGCCATGATGAGCTGAAAAAATGTAAGGATCTATTCAAACTAAAAACACTCTTCAGAAACAAAAGATTGAATGGTTATAGAATAGAATAGAATGCAATTTATTGTCATTCAAACCTAGGTTTGAACGAAATATAATTTCTACAGTTTTTTACATTACAAAACAATCCAAGACCCACGCTTAACACAGTTTACATAAACATCCATCACAGTGAGTCTCCAACATCTCCTCACTGTGATGGAAGGCAAAGTCTTTATCTCTTCCCTTTGTTCCTTCTCCCGTGGTCCAGCAGTCCAACTGCAGTGTCGAGGCGAACTGGGGCTCCGATGTTAAAGCCCCCGGCGGGCGATGGTAAGTCCTGAGGCCGTTTAAGCCACGCCGGGCGATGTTAGGCCCCGGCTCCATGTCCTTAAACCCGCGATTCCAGCGGGAGAAGTCACCGTTGCAGAGCTCGGAAAAGCGGTCTCCCACCAGGGACTTGGAGCTCCCGATGTTCCCGTCCACCGGATCTGCGGCCGGTGCCTCCGAACTCCAAAAGTCGGGTCGCAGCCGCACGCCACCACAGCTCTTCCCGCTCCGAAGTTGGCCAGCTCCGCGATGTCAGTTCCGCAGGCTCTGCAACTGGAGCCCCCAGGTAAGTCCCTGCCGGAGGTCGCCGCCGGCTCCACGATGTTAGGCCCAACGACATCCGAGACCCGACAGGGAATAGTCGGGTCCCCGCACAGGGAAAAGATTTAAACGGTTTCCCCCACAGCCCCCCACATATACACAGCTAAAAAAAATTAATAAAAATTAACTCAAGACATACATTTAACAAGACAAAAATAAAAAAAGACAGACGACTGTAGTCGAGCCGCTGCCGTTAGGCGCCGCCACTAACCAAACTTATGAGCTGGACCAGTGATTTTCTTTTCTGTTTGGTTATTTCTTGTTTGTGGACTGTTCAACAGATTTTGGGTCCATTTGTTCCCATTATTTTGTTTTTCCATGAAAATGTATAGAAAATACAACAACAAAGTCACCAGAAAAACAACTCATTGCAGAGATGTACTTCTTCTTACCCCTTTTGAACATGAACGATATTATTTGTATTATTTGAGTTACTTGAGTTGAAGGATCAGGATAGTGAAACAGCTTGGGTACAGATAGAGAATAATAAGGGGAAAAAAACACTAGTGGGTGTAATTTATAGACCTCCAAATAGCTGTGACGCTGTTAGTCAGAACATAAATCTGCAAATAGTTGACGCATGTAAAAAGGGAACTGCTGTAATCATGGGGGACTTCAATTTTCATATTAATTGGGCAAACCAAACTGGGCAGGGTAGACTAGAGGAAGAGTTTATAGAATGTATTAGAGACGGGTTCCTAGAACAGTATGTCACAGAACCGACAAGGGGGGAGGCAATCTTGGATCTGGTCCTGTGTAATGAAGCAGGATTAATTAAAAATGTCATAGTTAGGGACTCGTTGGGAACAAGTGACCACAATATGGTCGAATTCCATATTCAAATAGAAGGGGAGCAGGTTGAAACTCAGGCTAGGGTGCTTAGTCTAAATAAGGGGGATTATGAAGGTATGAGGACTGAGCTGATCAAAGTTGACTGGGATAGCAGACTCAAGAATAAGACGGTACATGAGCAGTGGTGTACGTTTAAGGGTATACTGTATAACCTTCAAGAAAAATTTATTCCTATGAAGAAAAAAAGGGGTAAGGGTAAGAACAGTCAGCCATGGCTCAGTAAAACTATAAAGGATAGTATTCGGCTGAAGGCAAGGGCATATAAGGTAGCCAGAGATAGTGGGAGGGTAGAGGATTGGGAAGCATTTAAAGGTCAGCAAAAAATAACTAAGAGATTAATTAAGACGGGGAAAATAGACTATGAAAGGAATTTAGCGAACAACATAAAAACTAATAGTAAGAGTTTTTATAGCTATATAAAAAGAAAAAGGGTGGCTAAGGTGAACGTTGGTCCATTGGAGGGTGAGACTGGAGAGTTGTTGGTGGGGAACATGGAAATGGCAAAGGCATTAAACGAGTATTTTGTATCAGTCTTCACCATAGAAGACACAAAAAATATTCCAACGCTGGATAAACAGGGGGCGGTAGGAATGGAGGAGCTAAATACTATTAAGATCACCAAGGAGGTGGTATTAGGGAAATTAATGAGACTGAAGGAGGATAAATCCCCTGGGCCTGATGGATTACATCCAAGGGTCTTGAGGGAGATAGCGGTGGGGATTGTGGATGCATTGGTGATAATTTTCCAAAACTCCCTGGAGGCAGGAACGGTCCCAGTGGATTGGAAAATGGCCAATGTAACACCTATATTTAAAAAAGGAAGTAAACAGAAGGCGGGTAACTATAGACCGGTTAGTCTAACATCGGTGGTGGGTAAAATGTTAGAGACAATTATTAAAGAAACACTAACGGGGCACTTGGATAAACATGACTTCATCGGACAGAACCAGCATGGTTTTGTGAAGGGGAAGTCCTGTTTAACGAATCTGCTCGAATTCTTTGAGGAAGTAACAACCCGGGTGGATAAAGGGGAACCGGTGGATGTGGTATACTTGGACTTCCAAAAGGCTTTTGACAAGGTGCCACATAAGAGACTATTGCTAAAAATAAAAAATTATGGGATTGGGGGTAATATATTAGCATGGGTAGAGGATTGGCTAACAAATAGGAAGCAGAGAGTGGGGATAAATGGTTCATACTCGGGATGGCAACCGGTAACTAGCGGGGTTCCGCAAGGGTCGGTGCTGGGACCCCAGTTGTTCACAATTTATATAAATGATTTGGAGGAGGGAACCAAGTGTAATATATCAAAATTTGCGGACGATACAAAAATGGGAGGAAAAGTAGGGGATGAGGAGGATAGGAAGAGTCTGCAAAAGGATATAGATAAGCTAGGTGAGTGGGCAACAACTTGGCAGATGAAATTTAATACTAATAAATGTGAAGTCATTCACTTTGGGAAAAAAAATGATAGGGCAAGTTATTTTCTAAATGAGGAGGAGCTGCGTTGTAATGCAACGCAAAGGGATCTAGGGGTATTAGTACATGAATCACTAAAAGTTAGTATGCAGGTGCAGCAAGCAATCAGGAAGGCCAATGGAGTTTTGGCCTTTATTGCTAGGGGGATTGAGTATAAAAACACGGAGGTCTTGCTGCAGCTGTACACAGTATTAGTGAGACCACATTTGGAATACTGTGTACAGTTCTGGGGTCCATACTTAAGAAAGGATGTACTAGCCCTGGAGGCAGTGCAGCGAAGGTTTACAAGATTAATTCCTGCAATGAGGGGATTGACATATGAGGAAAGGTTAAGTAGGCTGGAACTCTACTCTTTGGAGTTTAGAAGAATGAGAGGCGATCTCATTGAAACATATAAGATCGTGAGGGGCCTTGATCGGGTGGATGCACCGAGGATGTTCCCAATGATCGGGGAAACTAGAACTAGGGGACATAGTTGCAGAATAAGGGGGGGCTCTTTTAAAACTGAGATGAGGAAGAACTTCTTCACCCAGAGGGTGGTTAATTTATGGAATTCACTGCCCCAGGGAGCAGTGGAAGCAGAAACTTTAAATATATTTAAGACTAAAATAGATGTTTTTTTAGCTGCCAAGGGGATAAGGGGCTACGGGGAGAGGGCAGGGATATGGACCTAGGTATGGTTAGTATAGTAAGACCTGAGTGATCTCCTGGACAAGTGTCGATCGCCTGGATTGGGGTCGGAGAGGAATTTCCCGGATTTTTTTCCCGAATTGGACCTGGGTTTTTATCCGTTTTTTTGCCTCCCCCAGGAGATCACGAGGTTCTTGGGGTGGAGAGGGGTGATAGCGGTATAAAGGGGAGGGTAGTGTCTTGTGTTCTGTGTCTTGTGTCTACTGTTTGTGGGTAAGTGTGTCTGTTTAGTGTTCAGCCATGAGCGAATTGCGGTGCGGGCTCGACGGACCTGGTGGTCTACTCTCGCACCTACTTTCTATGTTTCTATGTTTCTATGTTACTTATTTGTTTGTTTTCCTTTGTGTTTTCTTTTCTTTTTTTTTATTGCTTACAAGTAAGTTTATTTGTGTTTGTATTTTTTAACATGTTCAATAAATTAATAAAGTAAAGTAAATTAATAAAGTAAGTAAATTCTAGCGAGTATAAGCCGAGTCTATCCAGTCTTTCTTCATATGAAAGTCCTGACATCCCAGGAATCAGTCTGGTGAACCTTCTCTGCACTCCCTCTATGGCAATAATGTCCTTCCTCAGATTTGGAGACCAAAACTGTACATAATACTCCAGGTGTGGTCTCACCAAGACCCTGTACAGCTGCAGTAGAACCTCTTAATAGTTGAATATTTGTGCACAAGTGTTAAACGAAGTCCTGGCATGCACCTTATTGCATACTAGGACTTCTAATCCTATTTCCTGTCTCTGTAAACTTCAATCACACTCCTCACTCATAAACCACCACCATTTCATTTCAAACCTTCCTTAATAATCAAAACTCTCTTTCCCAAATAGGTGAATTCCTCCTTCCCAGTTAATTTTGTTTCTGTTAGCTTTCTAATCTCTGTATTTGAATGTTGGTCACTTTGGCCTCTTTCTCCTAAGCCTCTATTTGAAGCAAAGTATTCTATTCCCTCTCCAGTGAGGTGTAAGGTGTACTTCCACCATTGTTTGGGACAAAGTACAATCTGGAGCAACAACAAAGTCACCAGAAAAACAACTCATTGCAGAGATGTACAGAACTAACAAATTCTCAACTGTGGAGGAACCAAGTGCAAGCAGCAGAGGAAAGAAAATGAGCAGTGAGAGCAGAGAATTTGCTAAAATCAGTCATATTCTGTTATCACAGTTAACCTGGATCTTTAATATCAATCTGTTGCAGATTAAATGGAAAGCCACTGCAAATTCTGACACTGGTCTGCCACTTTCTTCTGCCACCCTAGCTACAGATTCCTTTGTCTGAGCATCATATTTCTAATTTGCTAGCTGCAGTTTTGATGTCAATCTTTCCAAGTCTTCTTCTTGCATATAGCGTGCACAGCCTAACGTTGCAGGTCAACTTGTTCTATTTGATCTAATTGTTAGTGCACGTCGGGTTGATTACATTAGTCGAAACAGGGTGGACCACTTGATGGTTGCAATCTCCCACCCCACCTTTCAAAGTAAGGCAGAAGGACAAAAAAAAACTGGGGGATCAGTATCACTTCATTAAGTTCCACCCCACTGAACATATTGTTTATTCCTGCAGCATACCGTTTACCAATCATCTTATCCAAACTAATACATCACTCAGCCTTTTATTCATTCATTTATGGGATTAATTGACCATTGCCAGATAGCCTAATACAACTTAACCTTTTCCAATTACCTCAAGAAGGTGTTGAGCTGCCTTGCTAAATCACAGCAGTCTTTTGGGTGGAATATTGTAAATTGCAGCAGCCATTGGAACCATGGAATAGTGACCTTATTTAGGCATTTAGCCATTTCCAGGCCCAAACCTTTAAGGACCGATCACAAATCGGGAACAAGCGAAATGGCACATAATGGCAAGTCATTCCTCAACGTATGTATTCCAATGGTGGAGCCCAGAGTTGGTCTGGTGGCCCAAAGTCTGTCCCCGTAATCCACATTGCAGATCTCAGGAAGGATTGGAACCCCCATTATGTGAATGGAATTTGAAACCTGAAGAGAACAAGGAATGTTAATCTAATTTTTACATACTTACTTTAAGTATTTTAATATATTTTGTTTTTAATTTTGAAAATATGTTTTTTGAAGATATGATTATGAAAAATAAGAATGAAACCAAACACTATCCTCACCTTTGCTTTCTGTGCAAGATTGTTGGAGCCTACTCAAGACAGAACCTCAGTCACCGAGCAAAAGGAACAATGAGTCTGCGTGTTCATCCTTTAACAACAGGCCTAGATAACAGGGCAGGCAGGTATTACAAGTGGAATTCTGGAAACCAGGCCAAATCCAGCTCAAGAGTATATATACACACTGAGGTATAGGCAGTATTGGGCAGGAAATTATGCTTGTTTGTTGGTGAAAACGTTTAGTTGGAGCAATTAAATCCAAGGATGCATTAGAGGACAGAAATGCAAGAGATAAAGAGGGGAGAGGCAATGGAGAAACCTGAAATAGAGTTTATGCATTTTTAAACTAAAGCGTTGCTTAATGGAAGTCAACAAGGCTGAGCAAGTAGCTGAAATGGGATTGGTGATCAACATTTGGTGCAATTAGGACTTAGACAGTAGTGTTCCAAATGACCTCTAATTCAAGAGATATAGGAGAAGGGAGGCAGTTCATGAGTGCACTAGAATAAATCATGTCCAGGAATAACTTTGCATTGGATTGGAATTCCAGCAGTAAAGAAAGTTGAGGCAGGAGCAGAATCCAATGCAGTTGGAAAGATGGAAGAAAGCGCCTTCAATCCCAATACAGATATATAGCAAAAGCTCATCTCAGAATCAAATTATATCAAGGTTGACACTAGTTTGATTTAGCCTTAGCCAATTGCCAGGGGTGGAAAACCCGGGGGGGGGGGGGGCAGAGGGGACACGTCCCCCCCATGTTTTGAGAGGTGGGGGACATCCCCCCCAAGTTTTTGTCATCCCGATTTTAAAATCTCCGCTTTTAGCGCTGGATTGAGCCTCCGAAGCCTCGCGCGTGAGTGTGCGCATGCGCGCGTGGCCGCCAAAAAATTGTGTCCCCCGTCCCCTCCATGTTTTGATAGCGAGTTCCGCTCTTGCCAATTGCTAAGGAACAGATAGTCTGTGGCTAAACAACAAAGCCTGCAGCAGGGACCAAAGACAATAGCGACTTGCCAATACTTTTTTTTTTTTTTTTTTAATATTTTATTTTATTAGAAGTAAGTACAGTCATATGGCACCAAAGTGCCTAATATATATTTTCATAATACATTTTATGTACAACTTCTTTTTTTTTTTTTGTTACACTGAAAAAAGATTAGAATAAGAAAAAGAAGTTAGATAGTAAAGGATAGAAAGATGTGAAATATATAGTGTGTGAAAAAAGAAAACGAGTAAATGAAAAAAGTTGAGAGAGAGAATAGAGAGAAGAAAAGAAAAAAAAAAAAAAAAAAAAAAGAGGAGATCATTATTTATAGTCTTGACTTGCCAATACTTAAGAGGGAACTTTACTCCTGAGTAGCCTCAGATGTTCTATTCTACAGCTGGAAAACATTAGCCAGGACAGCACTAGTCATATTGGATTAGGTTTTGTGACGCTGACTAAAAAAACAAGCACTGTCTTGTAAATCTTGTGCAAAGTGCAAAGTTACAGGCACTGGGCTTTCTGCATTAACACCTGCTGAACAGAACAATCAAACACTCTGTCTACATCAATTATTCTGACTTGCAGAAATATTAACCTACTGTACAACCACTGAGCAACATATTGCCTTAACCAGGTAGCCACAAGCAAGAAACATATCTGGTGGCTAAATTCATTTAATTCTCCATCAAAAATAACAGCTTCTTAACTTTTCATACAGGCTTCTTCGCTTGGCCACAATGTGCATGCGAATGGCAAAAAACAAACAAGATAATAATTAAATAATGTGATAACGTCTTCCTTCTTAATCATAACCTATTTTAAATTGCTTGGTGGCATCATATGAAATCTACTATGGCGTGTAATCAAACAGAAAATGACTCCAAACCAAAGATTGAGAGTTTTGATGGGTTATTAAACACAATCATTACAAGAGTATACAAAACAATTAAATCATTAATAGACTGACATGTACTTACCTCGGTCTATCTGTGGCATGCAGATCTGCCAATAATGCCTTTGGGAGTCAATTCATCCCCGACTTGATCACCTGTGTGATGCAAGCACCACTGGCACACCTGACCCCCTGCTCCACCACTTGTCCCACCTCAAGGAAATGCGATCGTATACTGAGCTGAGGGGCCAACTGCCTTTTGCATGTATTCCTCAGCTTTACGCTAAAGGTGGCTGGGGTAATGCCCGTCCCACTTAGGAAACCTGAACGGAAACCTCTGGAGACTTTGCGCCCCACCCAAGGTTTCCGTGCAGTTCCCGGAGGTTTTTGTCAGTCTCCCTACCTGCTTCCACTACCTGCAACCTCCGGCAACCACCTGCAACCTCCGGGAACCGCACAGAAACCTTGGGTGGGGCGCAAAGTCTCCAGAGGTTTCCGTTCAGGTTTCCTAAGTGGGACAGGGGCATAAGGAGCACAACCTTATTCATGTAAATGGAATCAATGACTGATTATAAACAGGAGTGTTAGATTTTTCTTTATTTTACTCTAGCCGTACATTTTTAATTAATTTAAAGCCATTTAGATAGTGATTATTTTAACTATTCCACTCAATTTCTAGGATTATTAAAATAAGAAAATGCCTTTGGCAGCCTGAACTGACAGCGGGTGCAGGGACATTCCAGGGCAGTGAGTGGGTGACCACAGGGTGAACATCTTTTTTTGTTTTTTAAAGAGGGGTTTTGCAGTATGGCTGACCAGTCAGGCCTTTAGCTTGGTTCGAACCACGTCACAAAATGTTAAGAATGGTGGTAGGGCACCATTCGGTTCCTTACTTTATAACAGTGGTTACACTTTGGAAAGTATTTCAATAGCCGTGGTGCCCCGAGGACATGAATTGTTTCATGGAAACACAAGCCTTCCCTTTTAGATTTAATGAACCTTTCTATCCTTCCAAGATTTTAGCTCCTGTACTATGTTTACCAAAATTAATGACGGTGTGAGAATTGGATTTACAGTGCTATAAAACAGATAATTGGAAACATAATGTAATTTGAAACTACATGCACACTGAAGAGCTGCACAAAAGTTTGACTATTCCAACAAAAGACCATTAAAAACAGATTAATCATATCCAGAGATGTTTAAATGGTGACATAGTGATGGAGTGGGTGAACCTGGCCATTTAGGAAGAAAGCAACATAGCTGTTCCTATACCACTTGGAGGGTCAAAAGGTAGAACTGTCGGTAGGCAGATGGCAGGCCCGCCAGGCACTCCTGGAACAACAACGTTTTACTATGTTGGACAACATAGTTTGACTTACTTATAGCACAAAGTCTAACTTTTCACAATGTTCCAAAATAACACACCTTGACATGGGTTAGATACGGGAATCGCCTCAACTCTTCCAACACAACATGCAAGGGAATATTTCCAGATAAAACAAAATGTTAGGAAAAATGTCATTTTATTTCATTCCACAGTATGTACATTTTTAATCATGTGAACCAATTTGAATTAAATTGAATTTCCTTTATTCCCATTCAAACAGGTTTGAACAAAATTTCGTACCATGCAGTTATTACAGTAAAAAGCGACAAAACACACAATGAACACAACTTAACACAAACATTCATCACAGTGAATCTCCAGGCACCGCCTCACTGTGATGGAAGGAAAAAAGTCTTATCTCTTCCTTGCCTCTTCTCCCGCTGCATCGAGGCTCTTGATGTTGATGTTGGGCGATGGTAGATCCCGCGGCTGATTTTGAGCACCGCGAACGGACCAAATCAAACTCCGCGATTTAGGGCAGGCGAAGCTGCTGTTGCGGAAGCTCCTGAAAATCGGTCACCAACCAGCGACCTGCGAGCTCCCGATGTTACCGTCCACAGGGCTCGTGGCTGAAGGCTCCGAAGTCAGGTCGCAGCCACAGTGCCAACCCAGCCTCCGAAGTCAGCCAGCTCCGCGATGGCGAGTCCACAGGCTCTGCCACCGCAACCCTCAAGGTCGATTCCAGTTGGAGGCCGCCAGCTCCACGATGTTAGGTCACAACACAGACGGAGATACACGGAAAAGGTCGCATCGCCGTTGAAGGAAGAGATTTTTTAAAAGTTTCCCCCACCCCCACATATACACAACTAAATATAGACTAAAACATACATCTAACAAGATAAAAAGAAAACAAAAAGACAGACGGACTGCAGGCGAGCCACAGCTGCTTGGGCAGCGCCGACTTTTCCGGTCTTGAAAAATTGATTTTTGTCACGTATTTATTAATGTATTTACATTCCTAACAGCTTACAAGTAACTTGAAAATGATCCTATGGCTGAAAGACTACTTTGTGTTGAATGACTCTGCATTTTGAAGCTTTCTCTCTCCCAGAACTATCTCAAGCAAACATATTCATCACCTCCATCAGTTCCTCCGGGAACTGATGGAGACACAACAAGAAAGAACTTAATAAATCTCATCTTTAATATTTAAATTGCTGTTATATTTTTAAGAGTCATTCACATTTTAAACTTTAATAAATCCTTTTTCCACTTGCAATGCCTGCGTGTTCTTCATCACAATGGGAACCTAATAGGCAGGAATGGCTGCGCTGTTGGAGAGCCACTAAGAGTTGGGGGGAGGTTGAGGGGAGATGGATTGAATGCGTTGGGGGGGGAGGGGGAGGGGAATGGCAAGGAGCAGAGTGAGGGGGTGAAGGGAGGAGGGGTGACTGAGTGATCTGCCACCACACCAGCCGTGAGTGACTGCACTGCCAGCCCACCAGCCCTCAGAAAGTGAACTGCCAGCCCACCAGTGATTGAACTGCAAGTCCAAGAATCCATTCAGTCCACAATGTCCATACTAGCCCTCTGGAAACCAGTCCCTTCAGCGCACAACACCCATACTAGCGCTCCAGAGATCCACGCAAGGATAGACTTTCCTCCTTCATTGCTGTGATCTGTAAAAAAAGATGAAACTGTCTAAAATTGATTGTCCACACTCTCCCCCTTCCTTCTCAGAGTCTGTCACCTGTTTTCGGCAGAATTTCTGGCAGTTTCTCAGCTGACTGAGCTGCCAGGCCTCCGTGACTGAGCTGCCAGGCCTCCGTGACTGAGCTGCCAGGCCTCCGTGACTGAGCTGCCAGGCCTCCGTGACTGAGCTGCCAGGCCTCCGTGACTGAGCTGCCAGGTCTCCGTGACTGAGCTGCTTGCCCAAGAATCCATTCAGCCCACAATGTCCACACTAGCCCTCTGGAAACCAGTCCCTTCAGCCCACAACACCAATGCATGCGCTCCAGAAAGCCTCCCCCGCCCACTGGCCAGCAATATTGGAATTGGTGGAGAGGTGGAATATTGCGTTGGGGGACCAGCCCCCCCGTGTGAAGCTGGGACCCAACGGGTCCCACTTTGTCTGACATCCGCACAATATGGAGGTTTTTGTGGCACCCAACAAATGTCATAGTTTGCATTCAAAAGCTCCAATATGTTCAGATGAATTACATAGAAAAGTGCCCCCAAATGTGGGTGATTTTAACTGGAAGTAAATAGCCAGTATGATTCAAACCTTGCACAATTACTTGCAAGCACAGTTTGTGCATGAAAATCTAGTTCTCAGGCCTCTATTTGTTATTATTTGCAGCTTGCAAGGTGCTCCATATTCTACCATACATAATTATATTCAATGGTGATTACTACCTGCCACGAGAATGTAACAATCTTAAATTGATTACTGCATAACATTTATTCAAAGGTTACAAAGGTCTTTTATTGTCACGTGTACCAATGATATGTGAATTACCATATAGCCATACGAAAAAAAAAGCAAAAAGACACACAACTACATAAAAGTTAACATCTACCACAGCGGATTCCCCACATTCCTCACTGTGATGGAAGGTAAAAAAAGTCCAATCTTCTTCCTCTTTATTCTCCCACGTTCGGGGTAGACGAATCATCCGCAGTCGGGCGATCGAAGCTCCCGCCGTCGGGGTGATCGAAGCTCCTGCGGCTTGGACTTTCCCCAAAAACAGTCTCTAACCTGAGACCACGAGCTCCGCGATGTTCGCAGGCACCTACGATTGGAGCTCCGAGGTCGATCTCTGGCAAAGGGATCGCAGGCTCCGTGATGGGAAGTCTGCAGGGTCGCAGCGATGGAGCTCCCGGTCGATCTCCAGCAAAGGCTGACAACTCCTCGATGTTAGGCCGCAGTGCGGACGGAGATACAATACGACAACAACAAAAAAACAACAAAAATTGCATCTCCGTCAAGGTAAGCGATTAGAAAAATGTCCCCCCCCCTCTCACCCCCACATAAAACAAGCTAAAGAACACTAAAACATAATAATAATACATTTTATTTAATGGGCGCCTTTCAGACATCTCAAGGACACCTTACATACATTTAATACATACTATTTAAACACAAAGAAGGAAGGGACAGACAGACTATTGGCGAGGCAGTCATTGCTGGCGCCACCCGGTGGATAATCCCAGTGTACCGAGGACAACTAATAGACAGGATGGAACGAATTGCAATGAAATCATATTGATACATGTTGATAAACCGAATGAAATTCAGTTGTGCTAGTGCCATCTACTGTTATATTATTTTACCTGTAATCTTTCCCACCGTGCATGGAATTGAACAAATGGCAATTCAAAACTAATCTGTTGAAATCAGAATACTGGCTTTAGCCAATTACTGTTAATCTTCAGGTAATATAGTTAAAATCTTCCATGTCTAATTTTCTGTAACTATTGGAAACTGCAAATAAAATAATAAGCCAGGAGGGAAATCTAACAGGCAGTGTTTTATCACAGTGACAACCCAGATGAGAATAATCAGCCCTATCACCATTCAGTTGTTCAACATGGAGATCTTTGCATGTGAAGTCCACTCATGGAGGCTAAACCCTACATTTTCCAAGATCTCTTCAGTATTCAGTATCTGCAATCTTTTTTCAGTCTAAACAGGAAGAGCAATACACCCTTAAATACAGAGACCCATGTACCACCCTAGGTGAAATTTCAAATTTCCTTGGTCCCAACTTCTCCCTCATGAGAATCGTATTTCTTCATCCATTTCAGGGTGAAGTGCCTTACAAACTCCCTCGGTTAATTTCCATTATCCATCATAGTTCCAAGATCTCCCACTCAGATTTAGTCCACTTCTCCAATCATCAAGACAAGAATGTTTAATTATCATAAGCAACAGGTCCGCTAAAATGAAATTCCTACTTGCTGCAGCTTTACCATATTACCATACATTAAATACATTAACACAACAAATGATTATACCATAAACGATCAGTTATACTAGTTAAACCAGGTCATGATAGAGCAAGCCATAGTATGCAGCGCAACCTTTTAAAATGTCCATAGCATCAATTATTCAGATGCCAAATCTCCTCAAATATCTGAAATAGTAAGTGTTGGCAAGCTTTCTTGGCAATTGCATCAAGTTGCTGAGTTGAGGATAGACCATTAGAGATGTGCGCGGTCAGGAATGTGAAGCTGTTAACTCTCTCCCTCCATCGCCGTCTCACCATTGAAGACAGGTGCATGAACCCTTGGCTTACCCATGCTGACGTCAATGATCAACTACTTTCTTCTATGAACGTTGCAAGCAAGCTTGTTGTTCTGGCACCACTTGAGTAAATAATCGATTTCCCTCCTATGCTTTGACTCATAGTTACTCTTTATTCATCCAACCATCGTGGTACAATCAACGAGTTTAAAATGGCATTGGAATCGAGTTTGGCTAAGCAGTCATGGTAAAGAGAACCCCTGGAGGTGCCTCTGTGCTAATGGTCAGCAAAGAGAAAATGGTGTTTGCACTACCATACCAATTGAGATTGCCGATGAAGTAGTCAAAGCTCCATTAGCATGGGGACGAGCAAAGATTCAGCTCCTGAGTTGACAACACGTTTTTAAGGGATGATGGTGTTGAATGTCAAGTTGAATTTGATAAACAATGGGCTGACGTACATTTTCCTGTTGTCCAAGTGATCCATGGCTGTGGAGAGCTAACATGATTGTATCCACTATAGACCCATTGTGCCGGCAAGCAAATAGAACTGGATCCAGATCCTGCCTGAAGCAGGAGTTGATATACGTCATAACCAACCTCTCAAAAGACTTAATCACACTGGACATAAGTGCCACCAGTCAGTAGTCGTTGAGCCACGTTACCGTGCTTTTCGTGAGCACTGGTATTATGGATGTTCTTCTAAAGCAGGTGCGGACCGTGTATCGTAGTAGTTAGAAGTTGTAAATGTTCACGAAAACTCCAGCCCGTGAGTCCATGCAGGTTTTAAGAAGCAAGCTGAAGGGCCAAGATTGAAATCATGCCTCAACCTTCATTTCTGCATCAGTTGATCCTAAAGGTTTGGATTAGAGCCGATTGGGGAGGAGTGAGAGTAAAATCCAAATTTAAAACATCTACAGAAGTTTATCACTGAATTCCAGTTTCGTTATTTTTAATTAATTAAATTACTAACATTATTTTCCTGTACAATGACTTAACTTATTCCCATCTCTCACTAGTATAATAAAAATTATGCTTCCAATAAATTTAAATAAAGTTGCGTTGTCGAAATGCTTATTCATAGATTGTTATATTTCAAATACTATTGGCTGCAACATATTTTGAGGCAATCAATCTGTAGTTGTGGACCATGAATCCATAGTCCACAACTAATAATTCAAAAAAAAATGATTTCAATTCCACCTGGGTAGTTGTGGAATTTTAAATTCAGTTAACAATCTGGAATTAACAACTAGTCTCAGGACCAAAGGAGCATTATCAAGATGCATCATTCACTGGCGTTCTTCGGGGAACTGTTATCTGGTCTGGTCTATATTTGATTCCAGTTCCACAGCAGCATGGGTGACTCATATATTTTTTAATGAAAATGCCTACCAAACATCTTCTGGGATGCTGGCAGATGCATAATAAATCTTGGGATTGTTAGTGAGGTCCATATCCAGAAATACAAATAAAAGTATATATGCATATTTACAGTACTTTCTGCTTTTCTGCCATCTTTATCAGATTGCAATCAATCTTACAACCCTGACATTACTGATGATATTTTTATATTACTTCTTAATCTTATGAAAGTATTGTTTTGCAGGCACTTATTTGTATGGCAGCCTTCAATAGTATGGTATTCAATCAACAACTTTAGATGTAAACAATTCATATAAAGCTGCTTTTATTGCAATAATTTACCTCCATGGCATCAGGAAATCTAACATTTGGTGCGCTCCATTTTTTGCTCAGGAGCTTTCGGAAATTATGACATTTTGGGATGACGATGCATGCTGCATTTCCCAATTCTGGATAAATCACTTGGAGATCACCCCTGGAAATGAACAGAATTTTAAAAATAAATATATGATTCTGAACATCATGAAAGGCGCAGAGCAGTAAAAACAATCTTAAAATTTTAGTTTTGCCATGGAAACAATGGAATCTTATATTTCAATCAGTCTTTTACATCCATAAATACATGTTATTATGAATAGCATTGGAAAAGGAGAAGTAAAACCATCCAGCCAAGAATATGATGGTGCAAATTTTATTGTGGTTCGGCCAGAATTTCACAGCATAACTGCCAGCAAGGCCTCTTATTACTATAATACCTTCAGACCTCCACACGGATGCTGAACCTTGAACTTGCCAGGTAAACTCACCAGCAAATTCCACCTGCACTCCTCCTTGGGCTCTGCACGGAGCCTAATGACAAAGCAGAAGCTTATTGGGATTCACTAAAACCGGTATTGGGGATTCCGTTCTTGGATTTAATGCATGATGCACAAGCCTATTAATTTGAATGAGTGTTGAACAAACAAAAAGGTAAGATGAAATTGAGTAACTCTTTTCATTTTATATAGGTTTCATTTGATCTTTTTAATTACCAGTTTTATAGTGTTTTAATTGATTTGCTTTCATTGGTGAATTCCCTTATCATCACCTCACTGCCTAGCTATGACAGCAATGCAAATATAACATCAAATCTAAGCAATATTTTCCATCCACTCCCTCTGCTGACCGAGTCAAACCTTAAGCCATTTCTGAAAAGAACCCTTCCATTAAGAGTCAAATTCTTTAATGAAGTGTCAATGTAGCTCAACCACTACTCACTGGCACCATATTAAACTAGCCTGGATAAAGTACTGACCTGCACCAGAACAGCATATCGACCCAAACCAAAATTGTCTTGGCATAACAAAGACCCGTCTCAAGCTGAATTCACACATAACCCATTCAGACTCGGGACAGGTAACCAAATAGTACTTTTTTTTAAATCATGGGTTTACACGGAGTATGAACAATAAACTATGGAATATGATAGGTTTCAATTAGTTTACCTCCAAGCGTAATTCCGTTTAGTTTTCCAGTGAAGTCGCAACTTTTGAAAATGAAATATAAAGCACGCCTGTACCACCTAGTGGCACAAATTAGTCACTACCAGAATTCTATTTCATAAGATGACAAAATCAGTAATTGTGTTTGGGGGAGATAGTTCACTCCAACAGATTGTAAAGCACAAAGGTTTTTTTGAATATTGCTATTTCAAGGTTAGGTGTCAAGACTTGGTCTTTGACACAGGATGGAAGAGGACAACTGCACTACCTATAGTCTGTTCTTTCATGTGATGGATGGTGATTTGCTGAATTCTTGCAAGCATAAATCTAATATGGAAGTCATCACCCAGAACAGGTAGATACTGTAAGGGACTGATTGCAAACATCTAAGCAGGGTCATTGTGGTCCATTAGAGAGGAATTTTGCAGATTTTACCTCCCCAAAATGGTTTTATATCTTCGAGACGCAAGAGATTGCAGATGCTGGAAAATGGAGCAAAAAAACCCCCCAAAATACTGGAAGAACTCAGTGGGTCAGGCACCAGTTGTGCAGAGAATGGACAGAAGACCTCTCTAGTGTAGACTCTTTGTTGGAAAAAATAGGTAGGTTTGGGGTAAAAGCCCAGAAGAGCACCTTATGGGGCTTTGCTGCACCCGCACCTTTCTTTTCCAGCTTTCTCCCCCCCTACTCCATCAGTCTAAAGAAGGGCACTAACTCAAACATCTCTGTCAACTCTATAGATGCTGCCTGACCTGCTAAGTTCCTCCGCTACTTTGTTGATTGGTTGTAAATCTTTCTGGTTTTACACCCTACCCAGTAAATCATAACCTTAGGGGAGACATAGGGAATGCATAAGAGTTGACAGAGAATCGCAGCTGCTTAATCATCGCTGTTCAAACATAATAATTGATTATAATTTTTGCACATTGTTTTCATGCCACCATTTTTTTAAATTAGCAGTGCATTAATTTGATTTTTGTTTTGAGAGTGTTTAAAAACAAAGCCAGAAAATAAAAATGTGAATCTATAACCTATTACATGGATATAGATGTAACTATGAAGGTACAGTACTAAAGAACCACTAACATTTTAAATGAGTGCACAAATTATTAAGAGAATCCAAGAACAGTTTCACTAGAGCTGAGATAATAGAACATAACCCTAACATTATTAAGAGTTGTAAGTCAATATTGGTAAATTGTTTTCAATAGCCAGGGCGATGAAAAGACGACAATATCAAAAAGCATCACAGTAAATAGAGCTTTCTATGACATTGCAAATGAAATAACAAAGCATACAAAAAATTTAAAAGGATATAATAGATTTGGAGATAAAAACACCAATGCAGGCTTCCTGGATCCGATTACCTGTTTCTGTGCTATGACAAAGCCACAGCACAGAAACATGTAACTCTACCATCAGTCCCCCTTTATCTTATGATTCTTTTACAGTACTTCTGTTTAAGTTTCACACTTCTTAAGGGAGCAATGCTTCAGGTTTCTATATTTGGAAGAAAGCACACAATGTTTGCTGGAAATGTCCCACCTATTGGTTGTAACAATGTCAATTTGGGCCATACAATGATTAAAAGAAAAAGGCATGAGAAACTTCTACTTATCCAAAAATGGTCAATGGTCACCAGCCAACTTAAGACACAATCAGACATTTTGCTTTCAATATGACCAATCTTCTTGGTAAAATCAACAAAATGAAAAATAACATCAGAAGTGGTATTCATTAATGTGTTAGATGCCAAGCATCAAGAATATTTATTTGCCATATGTATGGACAATTTAACAATGAAATTCTTATTTGCAGCAGCTTAACAGTCCATACGAATGGGTGGGTGGCGAGGGTCCTTGATGATAGTGGCTGCCTTTTGGCAATTCCTCCAATAGATGCCCTTGATTATGGGGAGGTCAGTACGTGTGATAGAACATGTAGTGTCTACCACTTTCTGTAATCTCTTTCATTCCTGGGCATTCGTTCCTGGCAGTATACATGTGTGTACTTAGCTATATTCCTCTACAATGAGCATCAATGATTCCCATGTCATTCTGTCTACCAGCACTCATTATATATTATTGAATAAATACCTCAACAATTTGGTGACAAGAATTTGGCTTTGCATGGTGCTTGATACCAATTCAACATTTGGTTTATTTGATGAATTTTATTGCTGTTGCTCATTCAGAAAAAAAAAATCAAATAAAAGTGGGTTCATAATAAACAATGAAATGAAACTCAAGGGAAACAATACCAAAATCATTGGTACTAATGTACATAACATAAATAAACAATATAAATTAACTTCACTCATTTTTGAATAGCCTATATCTACATTAAGAATACCACTGGCAAAATGCAGGGATTACACGCCGCGTGTACCATTTCCAATAAATTCTATCTATCTATCTATCTATCTATTATGATGAATGCAAGCATGCCAATAAGCGAGTTTTAAATTGGAGCCAAGTATACTATTCCAGAGTAAGTTATCATTGATGAGCTTGCCTGCAAATACTGCTGTCACCGCCGTTTTTAAAAATACATATTGATTCTTCCAAATCGACGGATGAATCCACTTCCATATGAGAAAGAATGTTCAATCCAACCAGAAGAAAATATACAAGCTGCTTCATCCTGAAAATTCAAATCACAATTTCTTAATAAATACCCATAAATCATTCATTTGTGCGCAAAACAAATGACCTACCTAGGTTTTGGAATTCTGAACCCAATTGCTTTTCCCAAGTGGTACAATTCATTGTACAGCATATTGCACACACAATGTTTTTTCTCTCAGCGGCTCACGATGTACTTTTCTGTACTCTTACATCATTTTTAACATCCCTATTCTCTTCATTTTCTAAAAAGCCTATTGATTAATATTTATATGATCGTTCTAAATTCTATAAATCCCTTTAGTCATTGTGTGTCAATTGATTACTTTATGCTCAATTGACAGAGCTTTAAATCAATCCAGCATAGATAAGCAATGATCTTAACTTTCAATTATAAATTGTGGTATATCATAGTGGTATTACTTTGTGCTTTGTATTACATTGTTTTTGTAGTAATATACAGTTAAAACTCTGGATGATGTCAAGTTCAACAATTTTAGAGAGAAGCAAATCTATAGAGTGATCTGATGAGAATTTTAAAACTGACTGACTATCAAACCAGAAGCTAATGCTGGTCAATCAGTTTAATATTATGACCAAAAAGAGTGACACAACCCTTTGAAACAGCAGCAAATAAATTATATTTACATACCATAGTCAAAACATTCCAAGGGTGGCATTCAAATTAAATATGCTCTAAGCTGCATAATAAAAGATATATGCACATGTGGTGAAAGTTTGAAGGAGAGAATTCAAGACATGAGAATAGTATCACTGGATACATTCTGTGGCTATTTGTTCCCACTGCATTATCAAAGAAGCTCAAAACTACTTTTTCATCATTATAACTTCATCTCAAAGCCTTTTATTTCTCCATTCATAGGATGGGGGTCACCACTGGCAATGCCACTATTTAATATCCATTCTTAACTATCTTAAAGATGAGTGTTTTATAGTTGTCTTGGACAAGCTTGGTTAATGGACCAGTTTCTGGAATCCACAGATATATTTTTATCCCCAAAATGAGACAGTAGTTCTCAAACAGTATTGGTCAGGAGTCACATATAGGTAAGAACACCAAATTAATTTTCCCCTGAAGCATTTAGTAAGCATTCCATACATCAGATAGGTTTGGAGTAATCCTGTCGTTCCGCAGTCACCATCAAAATCACTGGTAGACAAAAATGCTGGAGAAACTCAGCGGGTCAGGCAGCATCTATGGTGCAAAGTAAATAGGCAACGTTTCAGGTCGAGACCCTTCTTCAGACTGATGTGAGGGTGGGGTGGGGGGGGGGGGGGGCGGGAAGAAGAAAGGAAGAGGCAGAGACAGTGGGCTGAGCGAGAGCTGGGAAGGGGAGGAGAAAGCAGGGACGACCTGAAATTAGAGAAGTCAATGTTCATACCACTGGGGTGTAAACTGCCCAAGCGAAATATGAGGTGCTGCTCCTCCAATTTACAGTGGGCTTCACTCCGGCCATGGAGGAGGCCCAGGACAGAAAGGTCAGATTTGGAATGGGAGGGGGAGTTGAAGTGCTGAGCCACCGGGAGATCAAGTTGGTTATTGCGAACCGACCAGAGGTGTTGGACGAAGCCATCGCCAAGCCTACACTTAGTCTCACCGATGTAGAGCAGCTGACACCTAGAGCAGCGGATGCAATAGGTGAGGTTGGAGGAGGTGCAGGTGAACCTCGGCCGCACCTGGAAAGATTGCTTGGGTCCTTGAATGGAGTCAAGGAGGGGGAGGTAAAGCGACAAGTGTAGCATTTCCTGCGGTTGCAAGGGAAAGTGCCAGGAGAGGGGGTGGTTTGGTTGGGAAGAGACGATTTGACCAGGGAGTTACGGAGGGAGCAGTCTCTGCAGAAAGCAGACAGGGGAGAAGATGGGAAGATGTGGCCAGTGGTGGGATCCCATTGGAGGTGGCGAAACTGTCAGAAGGACTCTTCAATAAACATCAAAATCACTAGCTTTGCCAATCAGATTTATTCAATTCTATGAATCTCTTAGTTCCCCTATTGGTTCAAATTCACACCTTTCCATCAACTTTCCAGGACTTTGTGACTCAACCAGTATGTGTAGTGCTAACGACCTTGTGATCAGCATCCTTTTATGAGTCTGGGATGAGCAACAGCAGAAATTATGTAAGTTGTTTGCCTGTAGGTTGTCTGAATGAATTTCTCCATAACATAGGTTCAGGGCAGGCATTTGCAATGCAGATCCATGACTGCTCCTTGCCACATGCTTTTGAGTCCACAATGCCACCATTTTTCAATAACTAGGGACACCTTCTGTGTTCTATCCAAATGTGGTTGAGCACAGTCATGTGCAAATCAAACAGCTTGACATTTTCAACCAAATGTTTGCTGGTTACAGATCACGCCAGCAGATATAATTTCCCTTTAACCTCACTTCAACTCAGCCTGGATCTTCACTGTAATCATGTTCCCTTATGTTGATCCACTGCCAGCAAATGTAAACACATTCCCACTGGACTGTTCAATACAGAGCTAAGCAGTCTCCATCTTCATTAAAAAAGAAAGCCACACACAGTTGACAACACTGGCAAGTAGAGGAAAATACACATTGAATTTTTTACAATCATTTCCAAAGGGCTACTAAAAACACCTGACCCCTTCCCTTTATAGTTTTTTTAAATATTTGCTTTAGAAGAAAACATCTAACCGACAGGAGAGAAAAATTAAGTCCTTAATTGATGAAAAAGTAGAGGAAAACATACATTTAATTTTCTCCATTCATTTCCAAAAAGGCCACGAAAACACCTGACCCCTTCCCTTTGTAGTTTTTGTTTATTTGCTTTGAAAGAAAACATGTGACTGACACAGGAGAGACAAAACTGGTGAAAAGCATGTTCAGACAAAATGGAAAAACCGCGCTTCACTTCATAACTTGGCGCACGGTATCGCACAATATGCTTACCTGTTAACGATAAGCATGCTTCTTTTAAAAAATATATATATACATATAAAAAATGAAATGTCACGCGACAAGCACGACGCCTCCTGCAAGGCCAGTTGTGTTTTGAATGGAAAACGGACGAAACCCAGCGCGCGGCCTCAAGTCCCGCCTCCGGGAACGCCCCCTAACCCGCCCCATTGGCCAGGACGCCGGCCCATCCCGGCGTTGATTGGATAAGGCAGACGTCCATCAAGATGCCGCCTATTTAAAGCCTTTTTTTCGCTCCCAACTTCTCAGTTTCTTTGCCAAACTTGGTGGAGCCCAACAGGTGAGGATAACGTGCCAATCTAATTCGAGAATGAGTTAATTGGGAATTAGTTCAGTGAATTTGTTCTGCAGAGAATATAAGTTGAAGGTGAATGGGAAAAGATTTATGTAATAGGAATCTGAGTGGTAGCTTTTGCGCACAAAGGGTGGGGGGTAAATGGAACGAGCTGCCAGAAGACGTAGTTGAGACAGGGACTATTGCCACGTTTTCTTCAAAACACAACAAGCTCTTTTCACAGACAAGTGCCGACATGAGTCTCTACCTACAAACCTTATAGGTTGGAATCCCAGATATATAAATATGTTCATGTTTTGCTGATGCATTTTCAATGGGTTCAACTAGTATTATGCTGGTAGTCAAATGTTACGAATCTCAAGATTGATTGAAAAGGTATTCCCACCACTTTCATCTCAGTATTTCCAGAAAACCAGTTTCCCCATCTTATATATATATATAATAAATTTGTATTGTTTACATTTCTGCATTCTCAAGATTAAAATGGTTCAGCTTAAAGCAACATGAAACAAGCAGTTTGTGCTTTTTTAAAAAGATAATATTTTTTTATACTAAAGTCTCACCTGGAGAATTCTATTAATTAAATCTGTATTTTTTTCAAATAGAATCAGTTTCAGTGTGACATAATAGTATGATTAAACGAGAACTTACCAGTTCAAAGTTTGATCGTTATTTTATGAGGAGTACGTTGAGGGAATACGTGAAGAACCCCGCCAGGACGCAAGGCGTGTCATTCTTCAAAGCAGCGGTGTGAAATCACAGATAACTGTAATGACTGAACATAGTAAGATTAGAGAAGAAAATACCAGTTGAGTATATGATCAAGGGTGGGAGCGGAGGGCACGTATTCCCTCAACGTACTCCTCATAAAATAACGATCAAACTTCGAACTGGTAAATTCTCGTTTAATCTTACTATTTTACTTCGGAGTCACGTGAGTGACTACGTGAAGATTTCAAAGCTCTGTGATTTCATGCCGTGGAAACGAGTCCATGCATCACATCTGCCTAATTGACTGGGAGGAATTGTGTTAACATGTTTAGACATGAATCCAACATTGAAATCCATGATAAATTGTTAACAACAAATTATAGCCCCTATTTATGGGGTGAAATTATATTACAGAACTTAAAATTGGCTCTGCAATCTGTTCTGTTTGACTAATTCGTAATATGAAACGTTATATTCCTGTTGAAGAAGTCATATAGTCCAGCCTTAACTTATGTATGACTGTACCCTTAGTGCCGTGACCAAAGCCATCAGCATGACTGTTTTGTGTGTCAGTCTTTGCAGGGACAGAGCTGTTGCTGGAGACCAATTCCTTAGCAACGTTAGGGCAATACTCATATCCCATTTAGAGAGTACCTGGTTCTTGGGGGATAGATATTAAAAATTCCCATCATAAGTTTGGTTACCAGGGGTGTGTCCCAACAGAATGACGCTCGCCATAGATATGTTGATAGGGCACTTCTGGCGCAGTTAATGGCACTGTAACTGAGCCCCTCATCATAATGGAGGCCTGCCAGGAATTCGAGAACAGACGTTATGTTCATCAAACTGTAGGTGATGTTGTTTCTGTGACAATATATCTCCCATTTCCTGTTGTATACCAGATATAGTTTTTGGTGGACTGTCTGTGGCCCGCTGAGATAATGTTCAATGTTCGGTCCGCCAGTCCCAGTTGCAGTAGAGGTTTCTTTAGACTCTACAAATTGATAGGTTTGTTGTTTTTGACATGGATGGGTTCCCCTGTTATGGGATGAACCAATAATCTGGTTGTTTCAGGATGGTGATGCATGGTTAAACCCCATGTTGAGTATCACAGGGAACCATGGTTAAGTAGGTCAATCGGCACTACCAATTAACAGACGCTGAGTCTTGTTGTATTTTTCGTAATACCCGACTGATGATGCAGAAAAAGAGAGAATGCATAGATAAACAATTGCCCCCTCAATGCAGTGAAAAGCATCTGTCCCTGCTGTCCCAGGGTCTGGTTCCCAAGAAACACAGTTTGGTAACTGGTGATTAAGTCTTATTTTATTGAATTTGCGTGACCTGATGTCTGTCACTGAATTTTTGGGTTACCTGGTAGGTAAGTAGCTGATATTCCAATATTTCTCTGGATACACCATTATCAAATTGTATTAGTCAGATTGTCACTCTGTAGTCTAACACGCTGGTGATTTATCCCAGAGCAGTATGACTTTAGGCCATAGAACGCACCCCACATTTCCAGGTAGTTTATGCCCAGTGTCTGTGAAAATGATGCCTCCTGTGCCTTTCATCTGAATTGAATTGAATTGAATCCCTTTATTGTAATTCAGACCTTACGGTCTGAACGAAATTTCGTGCCTGCAGTCATACATACATCATACAATAATAAACAACAGTAAACACAAATTAACGTCCACCACAGTGTATCCACCAAGCACCTCCTCACTGTGGTGGAGGCAAAAAATCTTAGGGTTACTGTCTCTTCCCTCCTCTTCTCCCTCTGCGCTGAGGCGATTCCCCACCGGGCGATGGCACAACCATCCTGAAACAACCAGATTATTGGTTCATCCCGTAACAGGGGAACCCATCCATGTCACCGAACCCCGCAACGGGCCGGCTCAAACACTGCGGCCCGGGGGTGGTCGAAGCTGCCGCCCTCCAGTCCAGCATACGCAGCCGCTGGCCCGCGGCTGAACCCAGGACTCGGGTCACCGCCGCCAGAACGCCGTCCCAGCCACCGGAGCACCGTTCCAGCCCCGAGTCGGATCGCCCTCACGTGAGTGCCGTTCCTCCCTCGAGCTGGGCCACTCCGACGGGAGTGCCGTTCTCCCTCGGGCTGGGCCACTCCGACGGGAGTGCCGTTCCTCCCTCGGGCTGGGCCACTCCGACGGGAGTGCCGTTCTCCCTCGGGCTGGGCCACTCCGACGGGAGTGCCGTTCCTCCCTCGGGCTGGGCCACTCCGACGGGAGTGCCACAGCCCCTCGCGGGAGAGTCTCGGCCCCTCGCCAGGCCGTCCTCACGGGAGCGCAGTTCCAGCCCCGAGCTGGGCCGCCCTCACGGGAGCGAGCCCAGGGCAAGTCCTGACAGGCTGCCTCTGGAGTCCCGAGGTCGCCAGCTCCACCATTAGGCCTCAGCGCAGATGGAGGCAGAGACGAGGGATACGACGAAAGTCGTATTCCCCCCAAGGGAGAGACAGCAAACCCCGTTTCAACCCCCCCCCCCCCCCCCCCCCCCCACCCACATAAACACAACCTAAAAACCAAAAACGCAACTACACAAAACGAAAAAAAACAACACAAAAAAGTAAAGACAAACGGACTGCAGGCGAGCCGCAGCCGTTCCCAACGCTGCCACTTCCGGTCATCTACCTCCACAGATGGAGATGGAAATTGGTAGTACCCCAACCAAGCGCACTGGCATCAGTTTGTAGCACCACTAAGGGTTTGTTGATAATGATAGGGTTGGAACAATGCCGAATGTTATCCCTCCATCATTTTAATTCCATAAGCTTTGATTGGTGGCTTATTGGTCTGTCGAAATGACCAGTATTAACTTTGAGTGTTTGTATTTTGCCCTTTGTAGATTTTTGGTAATACAAAGGTCCAAATTGTGTGGCTGGAAATGCAGACACTATATGCCAATTATATTTGCTACCAATCTGATAGACGGTTCACTGATGTCAGTGGGGTTGTTGCAGGCCTCAGTTAAGACTGTAGCCTTGTCCTTTGGTAAAGTCACCGACATGTGAGCTGTCAATGGTGAACCCCAAATAATCCATTATGTTGGTAGGCGTTAGTTTAGATTTAACTGGATGGATGATCACCCCAGTTTTCACCCAATTGTATGGTGGCTGTTACAGCTAGTTAGGCCAACTCCAAAGTTATGCCCACAATTAGTTTGATCATATGATTATGTATTTGGTAGAGCTCTATACTGCCAGAGCTGCCCCATCCAGTTTTTTTTAAAGTAACGTTTGTGATCAGTCCGTGTAGGTCCTGAATAGTAAGCATCTTTTAGGTCGATGCTAGCCATGGAGTAGCCTTTGGAAATCAGTCCTTTAGCAGTTATCAGTTCCCATTTTGCACTGAATATATAGTACAATGTATTCCAGCCAATCGTGTTGGGTTTACCCATTACCCCTTTTGCACAATTCAATGGTATATCCCTGGATACTGCTTAGGATATAAGTGTCTGTAGTTAATATACACCATATCTAAAAGAGTGTAATCTCCCACCAATGTGTGTATTATCCACTCTTCCTATAATTTGTAAGGGACCAGACCCACCTACCTCCATTGTTACCAGTGGAAGTTTGCTTCTTCTGTGTGGTCTTCGTGGAGGTTGAGGCGCCGGTGTCTGGGTTTGTTTTTGGGTTGGGGGTTTACGCATCTTCCAGAAAGGCCGGTCTGGGCTATGGTCTAAAAGACCGCTGTCCTGTATGCCCGGCCTTTGAGCTTTCACCAGCTTCTCTTGTTCTGCTGGTGGGTGCATAAGGGTGCTGTCTTTGGCTGTAGGAGATCCTTAATGTTGTCGCCTTTATGAGCCCCAGGGCTTTCCTAAGTCCTGCTCCGACATGTTTCCAGATGCTATTTCCACGACTGGAACATTCAGGGATGCGCAGTTTCCTGGTCCCAAGTATTTTTGCAGTGGTGTCCATCGTGGTCTGGCTGTATGTATTTGGACACCATGACCAGTAGATTTTGCCTTCCTGCACCCCCTGCACACTTGTTGTTTTGTTCGTCAAAACCCCTCTTCAGGGTCAGCCCAGAATTGACCCCCCAGTACTCTGACGAGGGAGATGCACTGTGCAGCCCTACAAGAGGTGCTGCTGTGGGTTTTACATAGTGCCCACAGTGACTAGACTCCATCTCCCAGAGCCTGTCATGTTGGAGCTCGGCTCCATAAGCCGCTCCAACTTTCTTTTATGTTGGAGCTCGGCTCCATAAGCCACTCACGTGACTCCGAAGTAAAATCATGAAATCTCCTTTACAAATGTCTTTCGGAGAAGGAAATCTACTATTTTACAAGTGATCACAGACCAGCAACCATATACTGTAATTGGATCTTAACTGCTTTCTGAAATGACTTGTAAAACCATTCAGTTCTTAAGTCACAATAAGAATAAAAATTGAATGGACGCACAGTATCAGACTTGGATTTGGACTCACTCCCAGTGTAATTAACTTTGTGCAAACATCAGGACTAATGTCTAAACTGAGATGGTTGTCCCACAGGCCAAACCAGTGACAATCTAATGTTTTTGTGCTCATAGAATCGCATCCATCTGCCCATTTCCAAGAGTACTTAATCATATCACTTAATGTTTTGTCCCACCATCAAGACAGATCCACCAAACAAGATGTCAAGAAGGAGCTCAACATTCATTCTAATCCTGTCACATGATATCAGGTCAAACAGTGGCAAGGAAATATCTGACTGATTACCACTAACCATCCTCTCTCATCTTATGAATCAATATTTGTCCATGTCAAACAGTACCTGGAAAAACCACTGGTCAGTACTGGCACAAAGTCTTCAATGACTTTAAATTAAATTAAATTAAATTTCTTTATTTATATAGCACATTTTTAGTCAACTTGCATTGACCCCAAAGTGCTTCACATAATTACATCCACACACACAGGCAAAGGTGGGTGAAGTGTCTTGCCCAAGGACACACACAGGCAAAGGTGGGTGAAGTGTCTTGCCCAAGGACACAACGACAGTATGCACTCCAAGCGGGATTCGAACCAGCTACCTTCCGGTTGCCAGCCGAACACTTAGCCCATTGTGCCATCTGTCGTCCTTTCATTAAGTTCAGTGAATAAGCAATGTTACTGACAAACATGACCCAGTCAGCAAAAACATTGGTGTCAGAATGGGCCTGCCAAACAAACCCCAACAAGAAACATGGTTGTAGTGTTGGTGGTCAATCATCTCCGTTCCTGAGTGTTGCAGGACATGGAGGAGTTCCTTGGCCAGATTTCTAAGCTGAACAGTCCTTAACCACTTCATCAGTGACCTTCCCTCTCATTATATACATCAGAAGTGGGTTTATTCACAAATGTTTACACAATGTTCAATTCCTCACACATCCTCTCAGAAAACAGACTAACCTTTCTTGACTGCATTGAGTCCTAGGCAACATTCAGGCATGAGATGAATGCCAAATAACATTTACAGCACGGAGGGGCTGTGCACTGGCCATCCACAACAAGAGCTCAGAATGAACAATGCCCAACAAAATGTTACATTGCCCAACAAAAGTGTCATGGGGACCAGAAACTTAATTGGACCTTCCACCTATATACCCTGACGCAAGACACTGGCTATCCTCCAGCAAGGAATTAACCTCCTGACTGCACCAAGCCATACCACCAATATTAAGGCAGAGACCTGCAGAGTGATAGAATACTCCATGTGTGACTAGGTGTGAACAACTCCAATCTCATTTGAGAAGCTCAAAAGTAGCTAGGAAAAATTAATTGTTCTGTGGGAAGCTGATCCACCATCTTGAATGTATCCTTACTACCTCACCTACACAACATGGCTGCAGTATGTACCACCTACAACAATTATTTGCTAATGCTGCTGTAACAGCACCTCCAAAGCCTGAGGAGGGGGATAAAAGCAGACATGTGGAAGTACCATTACCTAGAGATAACCCTCCAAGTCACACACCATCCTGATGGTGGAAGTAATTTTTTGTTCCATCACCATTGCTATGTTTAAACCTGCGATTCCTTGACTAACAGGACCTTCAGCATAAGGACTGCAATAAACATTGATCTTGTCAGTAAGTCTACTATCCATAGATAAAAAGAAATAACAGGACTGTCCATGCAGGAGAACTTCATTATGAAGCAGGGAAACAGGATTACAGTCATGAATTAATATAATCTGTTGGTAAATTGAAAATTTTAATCTGCTTTAAATAAATACTTCAATGACAAAGCCCAGAGCTTTATTGAAGAAGATTTGTATTATTATTGCATTTAAGATTATACCATAATCCCCTTGATTATAAGATTAAAATTGTGTTAAAGTTAAATCCATGCGTAATCAGAAAATGTGCCACCTGGTTTAGGGCCTGCACATAAAATTATAATTTAGGTTGCTGAGTTCCCTTATGTCCTTTAAAGGTGTCTTTACAAATGTGTTTAAGTAGTGTTGTATATCAACTCTCTGGACATAGATGGAAATTGTTTTTTTAGGGACATGAATTCTAAATTACGTTATCTGTGCTGAGTGGTATTTGCAGTTTAGTCATGCATTTTGGCAATAAATTTCACACTTAGCTCAGCCTGTGAAAGATCAATGTGCTCCTTTCACTAATACATTTAAGAATTTCAGTTCAGGTACCATTCCCATGTGCTTCAGTCTCTGCATTTTGCTCAGATCTTATGTTTTAGTAGAACCCTGAACTAATTTAAACAATCCAAATGTTATAATGTACAACCAGATTCTTGACCATATTACAGCTGGCTTCACATAATGCAAAATTAATGTTAACTTAATTATAAATCTACGTGTGGCTTTATAATAACCGGGAAGGCGGGACTGTCGTATGTTGAAAGAATGGAGCAACTGGGCTTGTATACACTGGAATTTAGAAGGATGAGTACAGGTCAGGAGCACAATAGAATACTTCCCACTTGACTGGATGCGTGCAACATCAACAACACTTAATCTCCAACTACCTGACTGTCATCTCATTCAGCATCTTAACATTTCTTCCTTCTACTGCTGCTGCTGCTGCTTTAAAAGACATTTGGCCAGGTACATGGCTGGATAGGTTTAGAAGGATATGAGACTAATGCAGGTAGGTGGGACTAGTGTAGATGGAGCATGTTAGTTGGTATGGACAAGTTGGGCTAAAGGGCCTGGTTCCATGCTGTATAATTCTATGACTATGACTCTTTTGCTGCTATGTGCAAATCCAATGCATTTCATTGATGGGACTTGCCTTGACTACTGTGACAGCCCCTCCCAAACACCAATACCAAGGGCAAGGTCAACAGACACATGGAAGCCCCGCCATTTGTAGGTTTCATTCCAGTAGCACTCCTTTCTGACCTAGAAATAAATAGCTAAAACCTCTAAATCATTGGATTCCCGATCCAGTAGCTTGGCAGGCATGTTTTTGCCAAACTGACTGCAGTGATTTAAGATGTTCAGCACTGCCGCCTTAAGGTTATTTAAGCACTGACATGACTGTTGGTCTTGCTGAATGCACCCACATCCCAAAGAATTAATATGAAAAGTAAATGTTTTCAACTTGAAACTGACAGATTTTTGCTGGCACCTAAGTTATTAGCAGGTGACCAAAAGAAGAAAGTAGCTTTTAATCAGTATCTTAAAGGAGAGAGAAATAGAGATTGATCGTAAGTAAAGAGATGGAATTCTGAAGCTTGGGCAACTAAGTATTTAGACGCCAATGCTGGCATGATTAAACAAGGATGAGGGTTGAAACGATGGGAAAGATGTAAAAGCACATGGCATGTGGAGAGATTTGGAAACATGGATGCAAATTTGAAAACTAAAGTCTTGCCAAACTGGGTGTCAGGTTAGGTCTCAAGTAAATAAATGCCAGGTTATAGAACTTGGAGCAAATGTACAATTCTTATGTTCCCCTTTTCCTATGCAATAAGCTGGTGATAAAATTATAAAAGTGCTTTATATTTTAAAGCTGACCTTTTGTGTTAAGAAGATAACATCAAATCAATGAGGCAAAAATGGAGCTTTCATTTTCAAACCTGACTGAGTAAAACAGCAAAGGTAATTACTGTTTTCTAAGAATAAGCCATAAATCTGGAACTTCTACTGAAAAGGGAAGCCTGAATATTTCTGGTGAATAAATGTTAAATGTGTTTGTGCGGTGTTTTATCCACAAATTCAAGCTAAAGTCTACCTCTTCAAAATAGTGTTTTAAAGAAGAAAATGTATGTACATTAAGCATTTGCTTGGTAGCAATGGAGACACAAGGGACTGTAAAAATATATAATTCATCATTGCTGAGGCATGTGGTAAAACACAAATGAGTTTTCTAACTTTAAATTGTATTGTATTGTATTCAAATTTATTGTCATTGTCTCAATTAGAGACAACAAAATGAATTTCCCTTTACAGTCAGTATCATAAAAATAAATAAATAATAAATAATAAAACATATTAAAAATAAAATAGAATTTAAAAAAAAGCACAAACACAGAAAGTTGGTGAGGAAGGCACCATAGTCCAGCCAGCCTCCCCTCCGATCTTCCCAGATGTTCACCCGTGGTCGGGGCCTTCCGAGCAACTGCAGTCGCCACCCCGGGCGGCCCGATGCTCAGACCCTCTCGCCGGCCTGATGGAACGCCGACGCCGAACCCCGATGGTGAAAATCCTCCTCAGCGGCCCGGACCTCCCAATCAGCCGCCTCCCACCGGAGTCCACAGCTCCCGAGCCGGGCAGAGTCGCAGGACCCCATGATGTTTGTCAGCGCCGCCCGCGTTGGGAGCTCCGCGAACCACAGCTCCAGGATGTCGGTGCCGCAGGCCCAGCACTATATGAGTCTTGCGAACACGGTAATCATGCAGGATTCCCAAAGAACAAAGTATTCATGCAGACACTTTCAGTGGATGGAATGAAAAGTCAAGACCAGTCAAGAGAGTTTATTGTCATGTGTCCCAGATAGGGCAATGAAATTCTTGCATTGCTGCAGCACAACAGGATATTGTAGTCCTCCCGACTTTTTTTTACTCGTGGACATTTTTTATCAGGCTGGAAAAAACGTCCCGACTTGCCAGATGCCCCGAGTACCTACGGCTGGCATAATGAGCCGCTACGATATATCTACGGCCTCCTACGGACATTACAAACATTCTGCTAGTTTGAATCCAGGGGAAAACTCGGGAGAATTTGTGAATAACTCGGGAAAGTGGGACAGGCCCTTAACACGGCTGATATTACAACCAACTCGGTCTCTACCTTTTTCCGTGACCAAAAGCATCAATGTTGTTTTCCGTAGCGAAGCCCTACTATTTACCATTTGACAAATTAGAAGGGAAAGTGATCAAGTCAACAAGTGTTGTCATTTGATCTGTTTCTGAGCTTGATTCCAAGCAACCTAAAGTATGAGTTCAGTTACTAAAAATATATTTGCATGTCTTAAAACAAAAATCTGGGTTGTCAGGGCAACACCGGCGGAGCTGTGCACAGCATCTGCCTTTGACATACTGCACCTGAGGTATTTAATCCACAGTGAAAATGAAAATTAATTAGCTTTACATTCTCATATATAACATAATTTTCTCTGCTAATTATGTTGTTCAGATTAATATAAATTACTACATTTATGTAGATTTTTTTTAATGTAAAAGTAATTTATTCTTCCGTTTGTACCAAGAAAGCTTCATTTTGGCCAATTGTGCTAAATCTGAGGAAACTATGAAGGACAAGTAGTGAAGATTTAATACCCCTGAAGATGACTAACATCCAGTAAACGGTTGGAGGCATTGAGAATGTTTATCAGTATTTAATAACAAGCAATAAAACATCTTGCAGACTACTGGTCCCAACCCAAGATGTCACCATTCCCTCCCCAGATGCTGCCTGGCTTGCTGAGTTCCTCAAGCACATTGTGTTTTGTATGCAGATTACTGCAAACATACAGCAGAATCTAAACCCAACTTTATTGTTAATCCAATAAGTTTAAGATAAAAATTATGAAATAACTATGTAGCAATTTTAAGTAAGCAAGTAAGTTTATTGGCCAAAAATTCACATACAAGGAATTTGCCTTGGTGCTCCACCCACAAGTAACAACATGACATACAGTGACAGTTACAAATGACTCCAAAAACACTAAACATTAATAATATTAAAACATTAATTCTATATAGCAATATAAGAAAAATAAGGATGATTATTTCCACCAGGAATTGCTTTCTTCACAATGAGCCAATCTAAAATATTAATTTTGCCTTTTCTTTCGTTGTTATGCTGCACATATAACAACTAAGGGCAGGAGTATAGTTTCCCAGCTTTTAATAAGATACTGGCTCAGCTGATTGTAACTTCAACTCCATATTTGGCTCGAAGGGCCGAATGGCCTACTCCTGCACCTATTTTCTATGTTTTTCTATATTCCCGTGTACTTATGGTAATCTTTCTACCTCTGCCTTCTAAATACTCAATAGATAAATCTCAACAGTGAAATGATTATTGTTATTTTTATTATATGAATAAATTCATGTTCACAAGACTTCATTACTCATGAAGGAAAAACCTTAAACCAATTTAAATAAACATAATATCTGGATTTTGACTGGAAACGGATAAATGTTGGAAAGATGCTTCAAGTATTTATTGGATGTAATTACCAATTATGATTATAATTTGGCAGCAGTAACTGTGAAGTAATGACTAAAAGGATTAAAAATACATATGTTGGACATCTGCAATAAAGAGTTGAAAATTATCACCTTTGGTGTGACTGCATCTGGAGAAGTGTGTGCAGTATTTGTCTCTTCATTTAACAAAGGATGATAAGCAGTTCAGAGAAGGTTAATTGGACATGCTCAGAATCAGATGTCTTTTGAGGAAAGATCAAACAAAATAGATTTGTCCCCTCTGAGTTCAAATGAGTGAGAGGAACTTAATTGAATCATGTAAGATCCTAAAGGGACTTGGCACAGTCGGTTTGTAGAGGATGCTTCCTCTTGTAGAATAATCTACAAGGTGATTGTAAGAGGTTGCCTTTAAGACAGTAATGAGACAGTTTTCTTTCTTCTCTTAGAGGGTAGTTTGCCTTCAGTTATTGTATCAAAGTTTTAAGTGTCCACACATGAACCCATCATTTGGAGCCTCATAGCTAGTTCTGTCTTTGTTGTTGGATTATTGCCAGTCAGACAATCCAGGCTTACACAAGAAGAAGATTTTGTTGAGCGGGGAGGTTAAAAGGAACAGTTATCCTGCTCCTTCTCGTTACATAATTAAATAATCTGATGTTCTCAAGGTGCTTAAATAAATAATCCCCCTTTGAGAAAGAAAGCGGAGAGTGCGCAGTGCCCTTGGAACTATACATTAAAAAGGAGTCAACAATTTTTGAAGAGTGGGAAGCAAAAGGAGAAACGTAGCAAGAAAAATTACC
Source organism: Amblyraja radiata (assembly GCF_010909765.2). NCBI lineage: Eukaryota > Metazoa > Chordata > Chondrichthyes > Rajiformes > Rajidae > Amblyraja > Amblyraja radiata. The sequence goes on along the minus strand of NC_045994.1, from coordinate 8,435,019 downwards.
ACGGGTTAAGTAACACCAATAAATCTGACCACTAAACACTTCCAAATCTATAAAATCATAGCCGCAAGAAAAAAACAATGCATTTCATTCTGGTCTGCTGCAGTGAGCAGCCAAGAAACATGGTTACACAGTCATATAAATTCTTTATAAGGGCTGTTATTTAAAATGAGGAACAGCTGCATTACTTTTCTCCGTCTGTTACTGACTGAAATTTCCAGCAGAGTGGTGCTTAGGATGATTTCAGGGGGGAGTAGAGTGCCCTGACCCAGGACAACAGTCGTTTTAACGCTGATTGTCAGTCGGTATTCATTGCAAGAAATTGCAAAGTTGTGGACGTAGCCCAGTCCATCACATTGACTACCATTGAATCCATCTACACCACACTGCCTTGGGATAGTGGCCATCATAATCAAAAACCTTTTCTCACTCTAGTCATTCCCTCTTCTTCCCTCAGAAGATACAAAAGGTTGAAAGCACGCACTAAAAACAGCTTCTTTCCTTCTGTTATCAGTCCACTGAACAGTCCTTCCATAAGCTAGGGTGTAGTCCTGATCTTCCAATCAATCAATCAACCTTTATTGTCATCTTGCAAGCAACAGTTGTACAGTGCAAAATGAAAAGACGTTTCCCAGGGAATACCGGAGCATCGCACATGAAATTTAAAAATTTCACACATAATAACACTAAAAACAATCCAGTCCCTGATGGAACAGTATAAATAAATAGTTAAAAGCAGGTAAAACAACAACGTTAAAATATAGTAAAACCAATCATAAAAATGTCCGGGGCAGCTGATTTGAGTGGCCAGTGCCAGTTATTAAAGTGTCCGTGCCAAGCCTCAGAATCAGGTGACTGTGAGTACAGAGTGACTGTTTAGCAGCCTCACAGCCTGTGGTAGGAAGCTGTTTAGCAGTCTTGCAGGCTTTGATGCTGCGATATCTCTTGCCTAATGGCAGGAGATCCAGGTGTATGTGGAGGGGGTGCAGTTTGTCCTTAGCAATTCTCTGAGCTTTTTTCAGACAGCGGCTCTGGAACATTTCTTGTACCGAGGGTAGGGAGACGCCAATGATCCTCTCTGCTCCCCTCACTACCCTCTGCAGAGCCTTCCTGTCCGAGCAGTTGCAGGTGGAGTACCACGTATTTGTGCAGTACGTGAGTACAGACTCCACCGTACCCCTGTAGAAAGTCCTGAGGATGTTGGTGGGGAGTGAGGCCTGTTTTAGTTTCCTCAAAAAGTGCAGTCGCTGATGGGCCCGTTTAACAGTCCCAGTGGTGTTCCTGGACCAGGTGAGGCTGTCTGTAATTTGCACACCGAGGAACTTTATGCTCTCCACTCTCTCCACTGTGGTGCCACTGATGTTGAGGGGTGTGTGCTTTGGCTGCGCCCTCCTGAAGTCGACAACCATCTCCTTTGTTTTGTCGACATTTAATTCTAGATTATTTTTGCCGCACCAGTCCACTAGTTGTTTTACTTCCTCCCTGTACATTGACTCGTCATCTCCGCTGATGAGTCCCGCCACTGTTGTGTCATCCGCGAATTTGATGATCTTATTGTCCCTGAATCTGGCAGCACAGTCATGTGTGAGCAATGTGAACAACAGCGGGCTGAGCACACAGCCTTGAGGGGAGCCGGTGCTCAGCGTGATCGAGCCTGAGGTGTTCTTGCCAACACGGACTGACTGCGGTCTCTCAGTCAGAAAGTCCAAGATCCAGTGACATAGGGTGGTGTTGAGGCCCAGCAGGGTTAGTTTCTCCACAAGTCTCTGTGGGATGATGGTGTTAAACGCTGAGCTGAAGTCAATGTACAGGATTCTGGCGTATGTGTTTTTGTTTTCCAGATGTGTGAGTACTGTGTGCAGCGTGGTAGAGATGGCATCCTCTGTAGAACGGTTGGGGCGATAGGCAAACTGGAGGGGGTCTAACGATGAGGGGAGGCTGGCAGTAACGTGGGGTTTCACCAGGCGTTCAAAACACTTCATTATTATTGGGGTCAGGGCGACAGGGCGGTAGTCATTTAGGCAGGCAACAACTGGTTTCTTCGCTATGGGGATTATTGTGGACCGACCTCACTGTGGACATTGAACTTTTCCCTGGAACTGCAAAGCTACATGGCTCTAAATTACATTCTGCAAAGCTACAAGGCTGTAAATTATATATATTTTTTTGTACAATCTGTTTTACTTAAGGTCTGATTTAATGGGACAGCATACAAACAAATGGTTTTCACTGTAACTCAGTGCACATGATAATAATAATAAACCAACACCAAGTACCAGTTGAAACCCAACAGTGATTCTTGTTGCGTTCCACCAATTATAACAAAAATGGCTCTCTCCTGATATCTTTGTTCCTGCAATGTTTTAAAAAACAAAACAATAAACGACAAAATGTCTGAAGAAGGTTCCCAACCTGAAATCTCACCTATCCATGTTCTCCAGAGATGCTGCCTGACCCACTGAGTTATTCCGGTACTATGTGTAAACCAGCATCTGCTATTCCTTGTTTCTATCAATAAACTTCCTCCAGCAGTGGCCCCTCTAATTTGTTTACGAATCTCTTGTGAGGAACCTCATCAAAGATTTTACAGACATTTTTGAGATTAAAGTTAGCTAACCAGACTGATCTCCATAGTTTCTTGTGGTTTTGGTCAGAGCAAGCAGGGGGTGTCTCCAAAACTACCTGAATACTGCAGCTTACCATTGGAGTTAGGCTGAATAAGTGACCACACAAGTTGTGACCTAATAACAAGTGATTGTCTCTCATACAAATGTCTGGATAGAATTTATCCTAACTGCAGTTACCCTCACATGGTGTTGTGGCCCAGTGCTCACAGTAGCAAATAAAACCATTTATGTCTGATGCGTTTACTGTCCAGTCTGTGGAGCAGCACTCTGTAGCTATTCCTTTCATTAGAGATCCTGTGACTATAGTATTTCAAAACCCAAGTCAATTCCTATGAATGCATGATCTATCACTGTAGTGTTGATGGCATTTTGTTTTATTTGTTCATCCCGCACTTTACGCCAGTGGAGTGTCTGAATGTGCCTCATATTCTTGATCTCCACACTGGTGGTTATACAATGTAGTCCCTCAAGAGTTAAGTCATCCCTATTAAGTAGTTTAGCCAATTTTCACAGAAAACGATCTGGAAATGTTCTTTGATTGCTAGTATATTTTGCCTGACTATGCTATAATCAATAATTTACAAGTATCAAACTTGCAGCTCTCTCTATCTCTGATTGTGAACCAAAAGGATTTATTTAAGATCATATTTAAGACATTGACGTTGATCTGTGGCACTAGCAGAATCACCAATATCTCATATATTCAGCCCTCTCATCATAAGATCATGTTCCTCTCTTCTATGTCCTCACCCTGGGCATTGATAATGGAATATTTCTACTTGTTTCATATACAGGCTATTGGCTAAGCCTGCTCATATGTCTCAACTCACTGATGTATCTGACAAATTAGCTACCATCATCAGTTTTCTGTAACAAATCCCAGTCTTTATTGTCTTTGCCAGTTGATCATTATCTTACTACTGCCTCATGCAGCAAATCCCGCACTCAACGCCAGTGTAGTGTCTGAAGGATCTTTTCTATTGCTGCTTGCATAAACAAATAGAGCTATCAACAGAACACCCTTTATTGAAGGTAGTAACTTTCAGCTAAACACTAAAGACTGACACAATAATGTATCGTGGTATTACAATGTGGTCCACAATTCCTAAAATACACTTATGCATATGTATGACAAGAGGAAGCAGGGGGGGTGGGGGAGGATGTTTGATAATGTCAGAATCCAAGTGTTTATAATATCTGAAGAAGTGTCTCAACCCAAAATGTCACCTATTCCTTTGCTCCAGAGATGCAGCCTGACTCGCTCTGTTACTCCAGCTTTTTGTGTCTATCTTTTGTTTATAATAGATACTGATTGCAACCTACCTCTAGAAATTGCTATGAAGAAGTCAAAGAAATGGTAAGTGCGGGGTGAACCATATGAAAGTGACCGCTTGATAGAAACTGACAGTGAAGGAAGGATACGAGGTCAAATATCCTGCAATGTCATGAGGAAGCTATGGGCTGGATGGTTGGCATTGGTAACTCTTCAAATGATGGCTCAGCAAAAGTCATTTCTGTCAAGCAGATAACATGGACACATGGAATTTGATCTTTCATATGGCTCGTTCTAATTCCCCAAACATAAGAAGGGACACTGCAATACAGTTGATTATTTGCTTAATCTGTACTTGCCTAATGTGATGTACCTTGCGTTAACGCTTATAGTTCTTCACTGAATTTACAACGTAAACACAGTGATAACCACAAACACTGACTGCAGAAAAGCTAACATTTAAAGTATTATTACTGCTATAATACCAATATGGTCTATTTTTAGTAGTAATTTAAGTGTTCTGTGGGAGGTAAGCCTATTTGTTTTCCCGTGTGTCCAGAACTTGATGTAGGATATGAACTACGTTGACTCACCTGCTAGTTTCCCCTCTCCGCTGTTGGAAAATATTTGTTCCCATTCCGATTGAGCTTTAGTGCGTAAGATCAACTATGTCTTAATATTTGGCTTTCAGAACATTTTTTGTCTCTATTGATGCTCTATATTTTATTTTATGTAAAATGTTTGATTTTTTATTGGAGGACAGTATGACAGGTTAGTAGCTAGGCACTGAACATTCAATCAACAATGCATTGAATTTTACCAGATGTGATGATTTTTTTTTTGTGATGGGAAGAAGAACTGAGGAATAACTTCACCACGACCACTCAAGAAATAGGATGGTGGCGTATTCATATTGTCATGAAAACTGCAGGCAAGAAACACTGGATGCTTTGAGTCAGATAGCTTGGGCTGTGAGGGGTGGGTGAATTGGTAATGGGTTGAATTGGCGGACGGAGTCAAGTGGTTGGGCAATGTAGTTTGCAATGTTTTTGAGCCCAGACATCCATAACATCTGCATGTTCCCCCAATGTTTTATCATCTTAATTTTACACCAGCGTACTCTTTCTGGTAAATAGATATTGCTAAGTTTGTGGTTTTTATATTGAAATGCTCATCTCAGCATTTATAATGCAAAGTGTGCACAATTCTGATTTATTTTTCAGGATAAGGGCTTGAATTTATATCTCAGTTGACATAAAGGAGTCAATCAATAGATAATGTTATTTCATTTTGACTTGAGTTTAAATTGTTCAGTAAATGGCCATCGCAAATTGACCACAGTGTTATCACATACCATTAATGGATTCAAAATTATATTCACAGCCCCAGCAATAGATTTATTTTCAACAATGGTAATTCAGTACCTTTACAAAATTCTCTTCTGGCAAGATAGCAGCAGGAATAATGCAAAGCTGGACCTTCTCCCAACTGGACCCAAACAGAATGTGTGTGTGTTTCCTTCTAATTAAATATCGACGGTTATTCCATACCTAGTCAGCAACCTTCCTTGGAACAAGAATATTGTCGCATTGCTGCAGCTATTCAAAGGACCGCAGCGTGTCTATTTGAGTCATTGTGAAAGATAGTTATTTCACAACTACAAATAATAAACTCCAGGCATAGAACTGCAAGGTTTATCCACGAATCAATGGGGTACTGCTCCATAACATTATTTGAGGTAGATTTCTTAAGCATTCCAATGTATTCTTGAAAGAATGAATCAATCCTCGAAGCGTGTCAAACAATGTCTAAATTAACCTTGTGCCCAACCTAGAAGGAGTAAAATGCGTATTTATTAATAGGCAGACAATGGAATGCAGGCAATGGAATTCAGTAACAGAGAATTCCCACTTGCTGCAACTGCCTCTTAATACTCCACTACCTTCAGATAGAAGATCAGAAACTTTGGGGAAATTCTTTATATCTATGCATGCATCAAGCACCAGCAGCCTGTGAAACTATCTCAGGTGTGAGTGGAGACACCATTTTAACTTTTCCAGAATTCCCTTTAATAATAATAATAATAATAATAATAATAATATATTTTATTATCATTGCACATAAGCGCAACGAGATTTGGTTTGCAGCTTCCATCCGATGTCATAACGTAAATAACTAATAAAATTTAGATTTAGATTCCCCGAGAACATGGTTTGTAAAAGAACAGTAAAATAGTGAAAACAGTTCAAACAGACTAAAGTGCAGATGTGTGTGTGCGACGTGACCATCCAAGGGAGACAGTCCAGGGGGGGTGGGGGGCACTCAGCAGGGCCAGTTCAGAGCCACTATAGCTTTGGGAATGAAGCTGTTTCTGAGTCTGGAGGTTCGGGCGTAGAAGGCCTTGTAACGTCTGCCAGAGGAAAGTAGTTCGAACAGTCCATTACACGGGTGTGAGGAGACTTTATGAATGCTGACGGCCTTCCTGAGGCGCCGTGTGTGGTAGATGCCCTCCAAGGCTGGTAGCGGTGTCCCAATGATCTTCTGTGCCCTGTGGACAACGCGCTGAAGAGCTCTCCTCTCCGCCTCCGTGCAGCTGAGATACCACACAGAGATGCCATACGTTAATATGCTCTCTGTGGTGCAGCGGTAGAAGGTTGTCAGCAGCTGTTGGGGCAGACCAGTCTTTTTTAATGTCCTCAGGAAGAATAGTCGTTGCTGTGCCTTCTTGACCAGCACAGAGGTGTTGGTGGACCATGTGAGTCCCCAGAAACTTAAAGCTTAATTTCAGATGTTGGAACAATGGCAGTGTTTTCCATCTCATAGTTTCCCCAATTATTTCATCCTCTACTCGCATTCAGCACTTTCTATTTACCGGTACATTTTGTCCAGACAGATCATTTGCATTGAACAGTTCTTCACCACCCTTTCTCAGCTGGCAGCACCATCATTTGCTTCGCAGTTTCCATTTGTCTCCAGCCGTTCACAGGCATTCCTACGATTCACTCCCACGATCCACTCGCCTGCAAGTTTGAGAAGTTATTGTCTAACTGTTGTCTTTGAAATTAAACATCTCTTACCTGTAATATTAACTCCCATTTTCCCCTCTGTAGGCGCTGCCTGATCTGCTTTTCTGTTTCTGTTTATTTTCTGTTTATTTGCAATATCTGAACCTTTAAGTTACTTTTTTATTACTATTGAATTCACCGTCATTTATCCTCCAGGAATGCTCACTTTGAAGAGATTCCTTTGCCTTCTCCTTCGCCTATTTTATCCTGTCACCCCCTATTTCCTTTATGTTTCTTATAAGAAGTTTATCAAAACTAATTTTCTCGGTTACATCTCCTTAGCAAATCTCCAGAGCTTCAACTGATTCCTTGTGGATTCCAAGTGAAACGCCATCCTAAATATTTAATGAATACAGAGATGTTAAATCTATTTAGTCTCTTTTGAATCACTGACTGCATTGCATGCAGAGATACATATTCATCAGGACAGTCATGCTCTTCAACTCCCTCACCAACAGCATCGATGCACTCCAGCTCAAAACTATTTTCAGTACTTCATCAGAAGACTTTTTCCTTTCTTTGTTTTCAGGCATAAATCATTGTAAACCAACAACTTTTGAATATTAATACTTTTCCAGACTTATTCCCCCTACCCCACCCCCAACTCACCAGGCTTCACTTTGCTCTGAACTTGACTCTGATTCAGTCGCTGCCTCAAGGACCCACACCATCCTGGCCACACACTCATCTCCCCACTACCTTCAGGTAGAAGGTACAGGAGCCTGAAGACTGCAACGACCAGGTTCAGGAATATCTACTTCCCCACAGCCATCAGGCTATTAAACTTGGCTCGGACAAAACTCTGAACTTTAATAGCCCATTATCTGTTATTTGCACTTTATCAGTTTATTTATTCATGTGTGTATATATTTATATAATGGTATATGGACACACTGATCTGTTCTGTAGTCATGCCTACTATGTTCTGTTGTGCTGAAGCAAAGCAAGAATTTCATTGTCCGATCAGGGACACATGACAATAAACTTTCTTGAATCTTGATTCCAGTTATTAAACTTGCAATATTTTCATTTTCTTTTCTGTTCCCCTTTCCGATCCTCAACAATAGATGCACATAGGCCTCCCTTTCTTTCTCTCACCACAGTATGTCTTTATCTCCAGGCCTATGTCTTGTGCCAGGAATTTTCATCCCAGTCTATGAATCATTTCTCCCATGTTCAGAATTTACCGTCAACCTGGACTCCTCCTGGGTTCCGTCCCACTCTTGATCTATTTATCACTAATTGTCGATGTGATTTTTGACCAAGTCAATTTTTCTGCAGCCTCTTTATTGTAACCTGCCAGCCTTTGAACTTGCTCCACTTTCCGAAGCTGATCGTCAAGCTCACTGACAGGGACAGTGCTGCTGTTTTTTGGCAAACTGACAACTGCTTTGCAGAGTTCTTTTAACACCTCTCATTGTTGCCAGAACTCAAGGGCCTGAGCTATGGGGAGTGGTTGAGCAGGCCTGCACTCTATTCCTAATGCTCCTGTCCCACTTAGGAAACCTGAACGGAAACCTCTGGAGACTTTGCACCCCACCCAAGGTTTCCGTGCAGTTCCCGGAGGTTGCAGGTGGTTGCCGGAGGTTGCAGGTAGTGGAAGCAGGTAGGGAGACGGATAAAAACCTCCGGGAACCGCACGGAAACCTTGGGTGGGGCACAAAGTCTCCAGAGGTTTCAGTTCAGGTTTCCTAATTGGGACAGGGGCATTAGAGCGCAGGACGGTGATTTTATAAAAGTGTACAACATTTTGAGAGGAATAGATTGGGTAAGTGCACAGAGTAACGATTCTCTTGCCCATTGTCCGATTTAGTGTTTGCAGATTTGTTTATAAATTCAGAGTAAGTGACTGCTTTGCATCCAGTTGCCCAGCACTTTAATTTTTCATTCACTCCGGCTCTGATTTCTCTATCTTTAGCCTCTTCTACCATTCCATCAAAGGTCAGCATAATCTATTGAATGGATTCAACAATATTACATCTCCTACAGAAAGATCATTTACATTTAACAAACGTTATTGTTCTCTTTCTGCCTGCCCTATTCGGTGCATGTATTTTGTTCTCTTTATTCCAATTTCTTCCTTGCTGATGAAGGTTATCAACCTGAAACTGTAACACAAGTAGATAGAATAGATTGTGCAAGAAGCCATTTGGTTTCCTTGATTTCAAAGGTCAGGGCATTGAGTATAAGACACAGGAAGTCATGGTGCATTTTGGTTAGGCCGCATTTGGAGTATTTTGTGTAGCATAATCAAGGCCAGTCTCCCTCTTCTCCCCTCTCCCTTCAGGCAAGAGGTACAGAAGTGTGAAAATGCACATCTACATATTCTGGGACAGTTTCTTCACAGCTTTTATCAGGCAAGTGAACTATCCTAGCACCAACTAGTCCTGAGCTATTATCTACTTATTGGAGTCCCTCAGACTATCTTTAATCATAATTTTCTGACCTTTATCTTGCATCAGTGGTTATTCCCTTGATCCTGTATCTATGGGCGGCTTAATCATGTATAGTCTTTCCGCTGACTGATTAGGACTCAACAAAAAAGCTATTCACTGTGCCTCTGTAAACTAAACTAAAGATTTTGATGCCTCATTGCAGGAAGAATGTGGAGATTTTACAAAAGGGTGCAGAGGAGGTTTACCAGAATGATGCTTGGATTAGCAGATATTAGCTAAAGGGAGTTGGATAGGTTTGGGTTGGGTTTTTTCTGGTACGCAGGAGATTGCGTGGAATCCTGATAGAACTATACAAAATTATGGGGCATAGATAGGTATGACAGTCAGAATATTTATCCCATGATGGAGAAATCAAATACCAGAGGGCGTGGGTTTAAGGTGAGGGGGAAGTTTAAATGAGATGTGCAGGACAACTGTGTCACTCAGAGGATGGTGAGTGCCTGGAACCCACTGCTGGGGGTGGTGGTTGAGGCAGATACGATAATGGCTTTTCAGAGACTTTTGGATAGCAATGCAAGACATGAAGGGATATGGGTTATGTGCAGGTAGATAAGAGATGGTGTTGGCATCATATTTGGCACAGACATTGTGGGCCAAAGGGCCTGTTCCAGAGCTATATTGTTCTATGTTCGATGTTAACCCTGGTTTCCTCTCCACATATGCTGCTTAATCCGTTGAGCATTTCTGTTTTTTATTCAAATTTCCAGCACCCATAGATTTTGCTTCATGTGCAATGTCCTAGTTTGAGGGGAAAACACACTTAATTTTAACCTTGCAGTTTGTGCATCACAAGCAATACTGCATCACTGTCAAGTCTGTCAGTCACCAGGTTCACGAATTGTTGTGTAAAGGCTGAATACAAATGTGGACTTCATTCATACAGATCATTCAAAGCCTTGCAGTATTTAAATTCAGCTGTTGTAGTTAGGAATTAATTATTTCATGGCATTGCTCAAGCAAGTACTCTATTTTCTCAAGCAAAGGAAGAAGTGAAAACGTAATCTTTGCATTCTTATAAGCAGAGAGTTTAGACTGGACACTGATAGATGACAATTTAATATTAACTGACAAAACTGAATTGGATAAATACTGAGAGGAATATTTTACAGTGCTTATGGGAAAGAGCAAGAATGTGTGATTAGACACTGATCGATAGAGTCTGAAGAAGGGTCCCGGCCTGAAACGTCATCCATCCTTTTTCTCCAGAGATGCTGCCTGACCCGCTGAGTTGCTCCAGCACTTTGTGTCTATCTAAGTAACATTAAGCACCCAGAACAGTGTTGTCCTTTGGAGATCCAGATTAATTGTTCCACCAACAGTTCTGTTATTGGCTGTGAAGTTTTAAGGAATTATAATTCTTTATTTAACAAATCATAGCAAAGTTTTTTTTGTCAGACTTAAATGGTAAAATTTAAAAACATTGGCCCATAAAATGTAAGATTCCACTTGCAAAGGGTTCAATAATTAGGACATAAGGCATAGATAAAAGAAATTGAGAAGAGCTGTAAGAATATGAGATTCAGAAATAGAATTGTTGAGGTGAATGGGATGGATGTATTCTTGAGGAAGCCAGATAAGTACATGATTGAGAAAGGAATAGAGAGTTAGGTTAATAGACTATGATGATAGCACAAAAAGGCTTGCTGAAGCACAAGCATCGACTTAGACCAATAGCTTCCACAGCCAGATTCCATGTTACGAGTATAATTTCTCAAAATGAAGGCAACCTTTGTCTAATCAGTGGCTTGGAGACTTTAAAACCAAAGAAACTGCAGAATTCTAGGTCAGAAAATGAATGCTTTCACACATCGCTATGCCTGGCGTGTCTCCTCACATTTAGTTCAAGTAGAAGGCCTATCTTTTATTGATACATTGTTTTTCCAGTGCTTCAGCTATTTATTTCCCTCATGATTTGGGACTTTTAGACTTAAAGCAGTCTGTTTACTGCCCATCGAACCATGATGTAATACTTTAGGATCAAAGCTATTCTATTTTTCCTCATGCATTGATTTAAAATAGTTTGTACTTAACAATGCATTAAACCCATTATTTAAAAATTTGCTTACTGCTAATTTCACTTTATCAATGTGCCTGTTCATCTGAATGTAACTAATGGACTGCAGATAAGCTTATTTAAAATCCTTAACAAATAGCATTTTTAGTTAGTACATTCGACAACTTATTCTGTGCAAGTTGTCTCCACAAAACTGAAAAAATACATTTTGAGAAATGTCCTGTATTTTGTATTTATGGTGCATTGAGTATAAAAGTAAGGAACTGATGATGTTGCTTCATGAAAACTTAGTTAAAGCTCCATTTGGAGTATTGTGTGCAATTCAGGTTGCCCCATAACAGGAACAATGTGGATGCTTTGAAGAGGTTTATCAGAATGCTGCATTGGTTCGAGGGTATTCGCTATAAGAAGAAGTTGAACAAATTTCTGGAGCATTGGAGATTGAGGAAGACCTGATAGCAGGATATGATATTAGAGAGGCATAGATAGGATAGACAATCAGAACTTTTATCAATGGGTGGAAATGTCAAAGACTGGAAGGGATAGCTTTGAGATCAAATGGGGAAAGTTTAAAGGAAGTGTGCAGGGCAACTTTTTTTTACGCAGAGTGGCGGATGCCTGAAACAAGCTGCCGAGGTGGTGGTGGAAGTAGATGCAACAGTGGCGTTTCAGAAGTTTTTAGATAGGCTCATGTATATGCAGGGAATGGTGAGATATGGCTGACAGAGGAAATGAGTTTAACTTGGTATCATGTTCATCATGGACATTGTGGGCCAAAGGGCCTGTTGCTGTGCTAAGATAGACACAAAATGCTGGTGCAACTCAGCGGGTCAGGCAGCACCTCTGGAGAAAAGGAATAGGTGATGTTTCGGGTCGGAACCCTTCTTCCGCTGATCCATGTTCTATTTTACTGTTGATCTACAACTGTAAATCTACAAATACATCCTGTGTTGAAACAAAACCAAGCTTCCAATGAGGAATGTTTTGTGGGCCAGCTTGTCTTATGACATATTTACACTACAACTCTAGTACACGTTGTACATACATTCCAGGTGGAGTCTATTTGCAGTCTGCTAACTATTGCCAGAAACATGTTTACCACTGCTACTCATAGAAGATTTGATTTTCGAAGTTTTATCACCATTTAAGTTTCACTCACCTGTCACTCCAGAGACACAAAGTTGATGCAATGCTTTACATTACCACCAAATTCAAAATATGAATGGATTGTTGAACTTGCATCTGTTCAAATTATAAAAACTTAAATATGCGTTAAAAGATGGATTTTCTTCACTACATTGAAGCATGTCAGACCTGCTTATTGTGACATAAAAAGTAACCTCTCAGTTCATCGACTCCACACAGCTCCCAGCTGAGCAATCGCATAGGGCTGCATGACGGCACAGCGGTAGAATTGATGCCTTACAGCGCCAGAGACCTGGCTTTGATCCTGACTACGGGTGTTGTCTTTTTTCGGCGTTAACCCCGTGACCACGTGGGTTTTCCTCGAATTATACGGTTTCTTCCCACATTTTAAGACCTGCAGGTTTGTAGGTTAATTGGCTTTGGTAAAGGTTGTAAATTGTCCCTAGTGTGATAGTGCTGGTGTACAGGCACTGGTTGGCACGGATTTGGTGGGCCAAAGGGCCTGTTTCCACGCTGTGTCTCTAAACGAAACAAAACTAATCTGTCCCATTCTCTTTCCTTTTCCCAATAATATACTCTCTCTTTCATGCCCACCAATACCCCTTGATCCCAGTGGTTCTCCTGCATATTTGGGTAACTTGCAGAAACCGATTAACTTAACAGCATCTCTTTGGGATGTGGCAGGAAACCAGGGAAAGAAACATGGTCACAGAGAGAACCTGGGAATCTCACAAAGGAACTGGCAAAGGTCAGGATCACCTGAGCTACGAGTCATCTTATCACACTGAAATTTCACTTGAGGAACTCATTCCTGCATCACTCACTCTGCCAATGAATACCTGTGATTGCACTTTCATGGGGCTTCACCTTATGACCGACTGTAACTTGAAAAGCTGGCCTGTGAAACCCCACAAAGTGGAGAAGTCCCACTGGACTATGGCAATAGTTTCAGTGTGACTTCCCACTGAAGTTAGGACGATCAGCGGACCTGAAGAGCAATTTTAACAACCAAGTCACCAGACAACAAAGGTGGTGGGACAACTGGAATGATGTACCTCATTCAAAAAATGTAATTCCCTCACTTGGTTCTTGATTTTCCCAAATGCTAAATTACAAGATTTCATTACAAGATGTATCATTTTATTGAACAGTAGACTTATGTGCTGAATAATTACAATGTAGGCCAGTTGGTGCAAATAGCTTCTTCCCTTGCTGTAAAATCTATGTACTGCTACTTAGACCAGCAATTATTTAACTTCCTACCTACACTTAAGAAAGTGGTGGTGAATTGTCATCCCTTCTAACCATTGTGATCTATTGATTAAATTGTTTGCGCTGTGTTGTTCGACAGGGAGTTCAAGACCCTATGAGTAATGAAGGAATGGCAATACATTTCTGTCAGGATGGTTCTTAATGGTGTCCTTTGCAGTCTGCATAGGACACCATTACGAACCACCCTGACAGAAAATATCGGGAGATTCTGCTGAATTACACTTGACAGGTTGCAGTATATCATCCTGGAGGTGTTAAACTGCAACCATGGTGATTGAAGAAACGGATGTTTCCCACCATGCCAATATTTTCTTCTCGGGTAAATTCACCATTTTATCTAAGCCACTGGCACGAACTAGAGGCAGGATGAGCTAATAAGTCAATTATTTCTTCGAAGAAAATCAGAATATTTTTACAGCACTGGCCCTTTTGCTGTTTTTTTTACAAACTGATAACATAAAGTACTTGACTGCGCTAAGAGCATGACTAACAAGTAATATTTAATGCAAAGGAATTGAAGAATAATACTTAACAAAAACAAAAATGTAGCTAGCGGCCAGTATCAATTATTTCTCCAGTTACATTTACTTGAAGCTTGGTTGTATTACAGATGTAGTTATTTCATTGCCGCCGTATGCATTTTACAGCAGCACAATGCAATTGATTGGATGCACCAGATTATTTAACTTCCAGAACCTATGACTGCAAATAGTTTGCATCCCTTTGAGTTCAACTTATCGTTGCGCGTGTACCTGCAGAGTTCTCTGTGGAGGTCAAACAATCGATGACGTGCGTTCACATGCTCTGATTACATTTATAGACTGCTCTATAGCACCATTAACTGTTTGACTGCTGTAACGCTGAGAAATATTTTTAAAAGCTCCAACTTCACAAATATGCTTGTAATATTTTACAATACAATTCTTGAATTTCACACATTTAAAAGGTGCTATATTGAGAGATGAAATCTATTTTCTGATACATGGTTGGACTGGAGTGCAATAATAACATGCAAGCCACTGCCAATTGCATATTTAAAGCAAAGGACATGCAAGTTAAATAATATTTTCACATTTAAAAACAAATCGGATGCGATATTTTAATAAAAGTGGTGCTTATCTTCCGAACACGTAATGCCTGAATATGTCAAAACATGCCACTGTTTTCAAAAATGCTGCAGTAAGATGTGGTAAGAATGCTGCATGTTTATTATTTGTTGTCCCGCTTCCTTCAAAATACCCAGTTTCTCAAAATAACTTCACCAAACTAGTTCTTTAGCCATATTTCTTTTTAATCCCCATCAAAATGGCACAAGTATCATTAATGCATCATTGATTCTCCAATGTATCTCTCTCATTTTCTTACTTAATATACTGTTTATGCCTTAAAAGAATTAAACATTGTAAGGTACTTTGCGTTGACCCTAGTTTGAGAAATGCAAGTTCCCACTTTTACAAATATAATATACCTTGGGTATTCCTATTTTATAATACAGATGCATAGAGTTATAGAGTGATATAGTGTGGAAACAGGCCTTTCGACCCAACTTGCCCACACCGGCCAACATGTCCCAGCTACATCAGTCCCACCTGTGTTCGTGTTGTTCTATCCATGTACCACTCTAACTGTTTCTTAAATGTTGGGGGGGGGGGGGGGGGGGGAAACACACACGTCCACCCATGCTTTGAGAGGTGGGGGACAATCCCCCCCATGTTTTGTAATCTGCACCTTAGCAGACGCTTTCTTAGGGCTGAATCGGCCCGTTCGCGGGGCCTTTCAGCGCCCGGTGCGGCTTAAAATCAAACTGCTGCATCGAGGCGATCGAGGCTCCCGATGTTGAAGTCTTTTCGTCCAAATGCCTGGAGTATATCCTATCCCTCAGAATCCTCTCTCGTAACTTTCCACCTACAGATGTTAAGCTCACTGGCCTATAGTTCCCAGCATTTTCCCTGCAGCTCTTCTTGAATAGAGGCACAACATTTATCACCCTTACAAGATGTCTTTATATATCTTATAAAACACACACACACACACACACAAAACCAAGAGGAAGTGTAAAACATACCCAATATCTTTTACTTCTCCACATGTAAAACATTGTGCTGCAAATATAATGTGAATGATGTGGCAGGACTAGATTTTGCAATGAATACAAGTCTCTCCAAGGTTAACTTTTTGCCAAATAGCTGCAGCCAGTTAGCACATGAATATACATTTAGTTACCCTGGAAACTATACCCAATTATAATATGTAATCTACTTATAGTGGTCATGTGTTTTATAATTGAATGACATTCAGATTTCCTTTTCCAAATTCACTAGGCTTTACTGTATCATGCTGCATTGTTGCATTTGCACAACATTTAATTATGAATTCAAGATGAGGTCAGCAATGGAGCAAAAATCTTAATTGATCACTTAAGGTTGAGTATGTGGCCTCTCATTCAGTTCTGCGCCAACTCCAACTGAAATTGCTGCTTCCTTCATTTTTTTGTGGCAAAGTGGAAACTTGGGCCCAGTCCATGTGGGCACTTTATCGCTAAATTACAAGAAAACAGTATGTGCCAAAAATAGCAGGATTAGCCTTTCTCTGTTCAGATAAACCTTGACCCAAGATCTGCTATGTCTAAAAGTTGTAATAATGCCAAACGGACATTTACAGCTTTATTTCTGATTATGGATTTAAATTCTGTAGACTTGTGAGCACAGGAACAGTCTATTCATCCTAACTGGCCCATTTTTTTTACATTTCTGATCTGCATGACCTCTCCCCCCTTCCCCTGCCTCCAGACACAATCTCACCTACTATTCCCCAATCGTGGAAACTACCCAATGAATCATAAGGTCCAAGATCAGCTGTACTACACGAAGGATAAGTAGAGATTTCTATTTCACCAATTAATTCAATGACCATATTAATATCAAGGGAGTACCTATGATAGAGTTGCACCCCAGAGCTTTGCTTTAAAAAGAAATGGGAAGCAGGGCACTCTCTTAGCCCGAATATATTTTTGGAAAAATATTCACCTGGGGATTTCTTTGTAGCCCAATGGAAACATCACCATATCAGGTCTTCTTGCCTCTAGGTTACCATAGTAACATTAGTGATTGCAAGAAGCTGCCTGTCTCAAAAATATACAGCAAACCAGCAAATTATCCAGACATCTCGAGAAGTATAAATCCAAACTGAAACAGAAAGGAGGCAATTGTTTATAATTTTGTGCGTATCTGAGTTCAACTGGCCTGCTACTAATTATCTTAAATGGAGGAAAATTCTTGGATTGAATATGTCATTAATGTACTATCATGTCATAAAGTCAAGTCAAATCAAGCCAGGTTCACTGTCACATGCACAACGACAGTAAGGTACATGTGATTGTTTTATTGTTTGAACTGTTGCCGTGTTTGTCAAAATATGCACCGTGAATGCCATTCACTGGTTCAGTCACGGGACAGAAAGTGTCTTGCTCCAGGAAGGAACCGAATAGCGCAAAAATGCCAAAGCAGAAAACTTGGAATAAAGGAAAAAAAAGATACAAAGGCTCGGGCAACAGTGGAGAGAGAAACAGTTAACGTTTTAGATCAGTCACCTTCACATCAGAATCTTGGCACTGAAAGGAAATGCATTTAGTGTGAAATCACTGGAGATTTTAAAATGCAAGAGTTTATCTGACTGAGTGAAAGATACAGCACGGAAACGCATACAGAATCGTACCAGTAACATAGAACTAGTGAATGGGTGATCGATGGCAGGATCCCCACACACTGGGGCCAATTAATGTACAAACTCGCATGTCTTCAGGATGTGGGAGGAAACCCATGCAGTCAACGTGCAAACTCCACAAAGATGGCACCTGAGGTTAGGATCAAATCCAAGTCTCGGGTACTATGAGACAGCAGCTCTACCAGCTGCACCAATGTGCCACTCCTGGTTGATTAGCTGGTTAATTTTTCATTGACATTAAAATCATATTGAAGTAATTATGAAATAATAAGTAGCAAATTATGGGGTATTGAAGCGGGTGAGTCACACAGATATATCGTCATCGGTCAGCTTTGTGAAACATAAATTGTACGTGCATTGGTAACATTAGAATTGAGTTGTTAAATTCCATTGATTTTGTAGAATAGAAATTGCTTGCTTTATTTCAACCATTTCTCAGCTTCATTAGATTATAATGATGATTTTGGATGAAATTCAGGGACATTTATGATGTTAACTTGCTTTAGTGGATACAGGGTCTCAAATTATAGATTTTGAAAGCTTGCCAAAACGGAATAATAATTACAACTATTTTAAATAAACTAGCAAGAAAAATCATTAAGTGAAGAGAATCTGAAGCATCTGTAATTTTTTTTTTACGTTCGACAAACTATTCCTATCAGTTGTTTTAAATATTGTTATTGTTTTTGTCAGTCCCTACATCTGTAGCCACTTCCGTTTGTGGCCTGGATTTGGACCCCATCGAATACCCTAAACATGAATTCTCTCCACCACCACCACCACAGGGCGGCATGGTGGCGTAGTGGTAGAGTTGCTGCCTTCTTGCGCCAGAGACCCAGGTTCGATCCTGACTATGGGTGCTGTCTGTATGAAATTTGTACGTTCTCCCCGTGACCTGCGTGGATTTTTTTCCAAGATCTTCGATTTCCTCCCACACTCCAAAGATGTACAGGTATGTAGATTAATTGGCTTGGTATATTTTTTTAAATGGAAAATTATCCCTAGTGTGCGTAGGGTAAAGTTAATGTGCGGGGATCGTTGGTGTGTGCGGACCTGATGAGTAAAAGGGCCTGTTTCCATGCTGTATCACTAAACTAAACTAAACCAGGGCACAGTGGCGATCGTGTGTGCCATGTACAAAATGTACTTGAGTAGTCACCCACGCTCCTCACTAAAGGGCCTGTCCCACTTGGCCGTCATTTGCGCGTAATTTACGCAACGTCATTTACGCGTCACGACGCACGCGTTGCGACACGCGCGTGATGCGCGCATGGTGAGCATTACGCGCGCATGGTGTGCGATGCCATAGGCAGTGACGCGCGGCGTCGCAGGATTTTGTGATGTACAAAATCTTTGCACGCCATCTGCATGACGTGCAAATGACGGCCAAGTGGGACAGGCCCTTAACTCACGGACTTTGTCCAACACCATGAAGGATAGGAGCAGTATGTGCATCTGCATACCAACATAGGTTTGAGTTGCATACCAGCCTCACACAGACGTGCATCACTAGCCCTTCATCATCGCTGGATCTAAATCCACGATATGGGGTGAAGGCAGAAGAATGGAGTTTAGAGGAAAAGATAGATCAGCCATGATTGAATGGCAAATGGCCTAATTCTGCTCCTAGAACTCTTGAATTCCCTTCCCAACATAGGACTACAACAGTTCAAGATGATAGCTCACCAACACCTTCTCAAAGTCAATTTGTTTCAACTATGTAAAACAAAATTTTAAAACATTACTGAAATGAAATTACATCATGTACAACTCAATATTATTAAGTGACTAACAGTTTATTTTTTAAGACCACGCTGGCCTTGTCAGCAAGCCAACATCTGTGTGCGGACACTACAGTGGCACTGCGCAAAAGTTGCTGCCTTACCCTGCCTTACCCTGGTGCCATAGACCCTGGTTTGATCCTGATTACGGGTGCTGTCTAGAAGGAGTTTGCACGTTCTCCCTGTAACCGCGTGGTTTTTCTCTGGGTGCTCTGATTTCCTCCTACACTCCAAAGACGTAGTGGTTTATAATTTAGAGAGAGACAGGTCCTCCAGCCCACCGAGTCCACACTAACCAGCGCTAGCGTATGGGGTAATCGCTGGTTAATGTGGACTCGGTGGGCTGAAGGACCTGCCTCTCTCTAATTCTCAAAATTGAAAAAAAAAACTACATTATCTCTGTGCTTATCTAATTCTGACTTTGAGTATATTCCCGATTTCCATTGTTTCCAATGGGAGACCACACAAAACCCAGCTCTCCGACTAACCTTACCTTCATCCGTCTGATAAGATTTGCTACATATCAAATTTTATTTCTATTTATGTTCTTATGAAGCATCTTAGATCTTTTACTAGGTAGGTATTACATAGACAAAAAGTCTTGTCGTGGTGGATCCTATTAATGCCGCACTTCATGCAACTTCAGTGATCAGAACCGGACCCAGGATTTACATTGTCAGCTCTTCATTCATGTTACAGCCCCAAGCACTGCATAAATGGTACTGTAACTGTGGCCTTAGAAAATAAACAGTTAAGTTAGCCACTTGATAATATTGAGCTGTATAACATGCATTTTAATTTTAGAAATGTTTAACATTTTTGTTTTAATTACTGAAACTAATCAAAGATATACTGACAACATAGAACTGGAACATATGGAATAACATGGACCATTAAATAGGTTATGGATGGCATGAACTGAGGGCTGAAGGGCCTGTTTCCATGCTGCATCTCTAAAAAATAAAACTATAAACAAAATGTCACTGTCTCTTTATTAGATGAAATGCTCTCCTCATTTTATCACAGACAACAGGTCGTTTTTAAAACCCATAGATAATCTGCATCAAAATGTAAAATGGTCGTATGTAAATTACTCAAGGAAATAGTGAATAGCAATTCTTAACAAGTTGGTCTCCATTTATCGACTTCTTGGAAGCATATGGTGCAACAAAATCGTAAAACCAACTGTTTCAGGACTGGGTGAAAGATGGTGAAGAATATAAATACTTATCTCCTATCTCCTATGTTCTACTCTTTCTCTCTCTCTTTCTTCTTTTTTACTTCTTTTCCTCACTTTCCCTCTCTTTTCCTTTTCTTTCTCACACACTATACATCACATGTTTCTCTATTCTCTATTATCTAGTCTCTCTTTCTCTCTCTCATTTTTATTTTAAAAATATGAAGCTGTACATAGAATGTAACATGCCAACATATATTTGGCACCTGAAAAACAGTACCACAGTATTGTACTTCTAATAAATAAATAATTTTTTTTTTTTTAAAAAGCAATGATTTATAATTAGATATCTTCAAGCAATGTGAGAAATTGAGGGAAAACAAGCTCTAAAAGTCTCAAACCAGCCAGAAATGTCATTGTCACCGAACTAATGTCAATGATTGGAATTATGTGAGTCCTGCTGAGTATATCCATCATTTCCTTTATTTCAGATATCCCACTGACATCGCGAGCATGCAGATATAATATAAATGTCTTCTCAATAATGCTTGAATGGGATTTTTAATTGTTCCACCTACCCACTTGCAATCACAAGATTAATTATTTTGAAGTTAACATAATGTTTCAAATTGGAAGTCAGATTTGACGCAATGGATAACACTTTCACCTCCGTTGGAAACTGTTGATTCAACTGTTAACACAGAGTCTCTTGCCCAGATTTTATAGGAATCTGAGGGGTAATTTTTTCATGCAGGGGTGGGTGTATGCCGGAGGAGGTAGTTCAAGCAGGGACTGTCATTACGTTTAAGAAGTAATTGGACAGGTACATGGATAGGACAGGTTTACAGCGATATGAGCCAAACGCAGGCATCGGGACTAGTGTATATATGGTCTGTGTGAGCAAGTTGGGCCAAAGGGTCCGTTTCTACACTGCATGACTCTTAAGACCCACAAGTCAAAATGTGAGCAGAAAATCGAGGCAAACATTCCAGTGCGGCACTGAGAAAGTGCTCCACTATTTGAATGCCATCTTTTTGGACAAGAAAACATACCGACGACTCTACTTCCTCAGAAAACGAAGGGAGTTTGGCATGTCTTCGATGATTCTTACAAACTTCCACGGATGCACTGAAAAAGCACCCCATAGGAGTGTGTATCACAGCTTAGTTTGGCAAAAGCTCGGCCCAAGAGCACAAGAAATTGCAGAATTGTAGATGCAGACACAAGAGACTGCAGATACAAGAGACTGCAGATACTAGAATCTTGGGGGGGAAAAGTGCTGGAGGAACTCTAGCATGTGAAGCAGCATCTTTGGAAGGAGGTGGAGAGATGGTGTTTTGGGTCGGGACCTTCCTTCAATCCATCACATGTAGCAGATCCCCCCCTACCCCAATTAACATTACCTACACTCCACTTGGGAAAGCAGTCAATATAATCAAAGAGCACTCGGTGCCCGGTCAGTCTTTCTTCTCTCTTCCAGCAGGCAAGCACATACTAACGCACATACCACCGGAATCAGAAACCACTCCTTCCCCACTGTTATCAGATTTACTGAATGGTCCTCTGTTAATCTTACGGTGCAGTGACAAACTCCAAACCAACCTAATTACACCCTTGCACTTTTTATCTGCATGTTTTCTAACTATAACTATATATTCTGCACTCAGGTATTTTTTACACTTCCATTACCTGTGTACTTGTGTGTGTGGGTTGATTGTACTCATGTATATGACTTGGCTGGATAAGATGCAAACAAAGTCTTTGCAGGGTGTAACTCAGTACATGTGACAATAATATACCAATAGCAAATTCCTTTCTCAGGTGGATCCATGACAGTATTTTGAAGGGTCAATACTTATCACTGAAGCAACATCCTTCTTAAATTATGCATTCCCTCTCTCTCTGCCGCTCCCCCGCCCTAGTCATCCTGCTACTTCCACTGTTTGCATCCAAAATTCAATTTGTTACCACCTCTCCCACAGCCAACAATGGACCATTGTGGGCTCCACCTAAACTTGGTCATTGGTGCCGGCTCTGATTTGTTCGGAGATTTTTCATACCATATAACCATATAACAATTACAGCACGGAAACAGGCCTCTCGTTTCCCTCTCCCCGACTCAGTCTGAAGAAGGATCTTGACCCGAAACGTCACCTATACCTTTACTCCAGAGATGTTACCTGACTCGCCGAGTTACTCTAGTATTTTGTGTCTATCTTCATCACAATAATTATCTGTTTTCCATTTTGGGAGTTTACCCTGCACAAATTAGTCTCGCGTTTCAAGCTCAAGTGAGTTTATTGTCATGTGTCCCTGTATAGGACAATGAAATTCTTGCTTTGCTTCAGCACACAGAACATAGTAGGCATTTACTACAAAACAGATCAGTGTGTCCATATACCATAATGTAAATATATACACACATGAATAAATAAACTGATAAAGTGCAAATAACAGATAATGGGTTATTAATAATCAGAGTTTTTCCGAGCCAGGTTTAATAGCCTGATGGCTGTGGGGAAGTAGCTATTCTTGAACCTGGTTGTTGCAGTCTTCAGACTCCTGTACCTTCTACCTGAAGGTAGCAGGGAGATGAGTGTGTGGCCAGGATGGTGTGGGGCTTTGATGATACTGCCAGCCTTTTTGAGGCATAAAATGAGAAGATTGTTGGACAAACGCGCTACAGCAATGACAGTCTCTTCGTCTGACATCTACAATCACATACGGTTGTGGAGTCCGGTGATTAGTTAAAAAGGGGTGAGTTAGTAACAATATTGAAGAAAAGAGAAAACATTAGTTACGAAAAATACAACTTTAGGAAGTTGCCTTTTTAGAGTGTCACAGTAGTTCCAAAATAACAATTTATTCCTCACAAACATGATATATCTGCTTTAAACCCGACAGGAAATTGTCGAAAAGAATTGCCATCATTTGCAACCAGGCGTCAAATATAATTGTAATATGTTTGAGAAACCTGCGCTCCCTTGGGACGCCTCACGTTTTTCGGGACCACATTGAAGCAATTGGTGGCATGTACTTGGACCTTGTTCCCTGGCCTTTTCTTGGTACGTGTTTATTTCTGAAGATAGATAGGCACACAAACAAGCTGGAGTCACTCAGTGGGTCGGGCAGCATCTCTGGAGAACAAGAATAGGTGACATTTCGTGTCCAGACCCTTCTTCAGCTCTTTGTGTCTATCTTCGGTGTAAACCAGCATCTGCAGTTCCTTCCAGGTCAGGTCTCGACCCGAAAACGTCGCATATCCATCCATTCATTCCTTCTCTCCAGAGATGAGATGCTGCCCGTCCAAGCTGAGTTACTCCAGCATCTTGAACGAATGTATCTTTACTCTCGCTTCTCCTGTGTCGAAGGTCCTACCCTTCCGGTGCCGAACGACGTCAGACGATTGGCATGAGGAGGGACCAATCGACGGCCGAGTTGCGGACCAAGGCATTGTGACGCAAAGTGGGTGGGGTGGCGCCTGAGCCAATGGGGAAGGGGCGAGGAGGCGGGTCTAGTTCTATCCTGCAACTTGCATTGTGCTCGCTGCAGAATCATTTTATTTTTATGAATGAAATAATAGCTGCAGCGTGAAGCGAATTAGCGGATGGTTTTGATGAAAAGCAAGACCGATCATTTCTCTCTGCAG
The DNA here is from genome assembly GCF_010909765.2 of Amblyraja radiata. Classification (NCBI taxonomy): domain Eukaryota; kingdom Metazoa; phylum Chordata; class Chondrichthyes; order Rajiformes; family Rajidae; genus Amblyraja; species Amblyraja radiata. Next base: position 8,410,839 of record NC_045994.1, on the reverse strand, counting down.
TTTCTACACCCGGCACAGCATCTTCATCCAATATTTATAGACAGACAGGGCTTCTTATTTTCTGCGGAAGCATGATTTTCCCAGTGGTTATGCAGATTTTCCATCCCGCTTTTCTTTTGTTGTGCGAACGTTTTTATGTTTTTGCTCAATAGTGCAGCCACTCACTCAGTTACGATGTCGACCTATTTGTTTTTAATTGATACACTTCAAATGGATACAATGATCAAGGTACTTGCGAATCCCTGAAGAATAAGGAGCAGAAAAGGATCTACTTCCTCATACTTCCATCAAAAAACGGTGCGTTGTGAATTTCATTATTCCTCGGGTATTTCTGTCCGCTGCTATATATGGAAAGGTGTGTGCGGTTTTATTTTTGTTGCCAATGTCAAGAGACTGGCCGAGCGCGCACCAGTGGCTAAGTTGAGCTAGTTGCCCTGGAAACAGGAATCGGTGCCGAAGCGAAGTGGGTTAGTTCACCCCAGAATTTGCGGGCTCTCAGCCCTGGGCGGAACTTACCCCGATTAACTGGCGATGGTGGAGCTTCACACGAACAACAGCGCTGGCGGTGAACACAACCCTTGCCAGATACAACGCCTTGGCTGCTCTACCCGAATATCCGAGTGTAACTCCCGTATGAGTCCCGCTCTTGTCCGACCCGACTGTCTTCATCGAGTTGAGGGAAGTATAAGCAGTGGAGCTCCCTATTCGTGTGACTTCTCCAGGAACCCTCCCGTGGACGAATATCCCACGTACTCTTGCACTCGCGGGTGTTGCGGGATAGATTAATAACTGAGATATTTTCTTTTTGTGAAATTAACCCACGGAATTCTTTATTTACGTTGTATGGGGCAGGGAAATACATATGGCTATTATGACTAATGCAATTTAGAGTTTGAATCTCTACGCCTAATTACCGCAGATAAGTAGGATCAAAGGTTAGCGTAATTCGAGATAGATTTGCAGTAACATTTTGAAACTACCATTGCCAGAATAATTGTACATACAAATCCTTGCATTATGGTGTATTGATCGCACAGCTTGTGATTTTTAAACTTGCATCTGAAGCTCTTAAATATTTCCATTGTAACTCGACCAACCCCAAACAAAGCGGCCTGTTCACATTATTAAGACATAACGGACTCCTGAGGATATATTACAGAGCTAGAAGTTGACTATTGTTTCCCTCCCTCCGGACGCCCCCTAGCTTGCTGAGTAATTATAGCATCCTCTGTTTTTATTTCAGATTTGCAGCATCTGCACATTTCAACTTTTCCATTACGGAATCGGAACATTTTTTGGCACATGACTCAACACTTAGTTTATTCAACGGTTGCAACACAAAACTTCCAGTATAAATTTAGAGAACAAGTAATCCGCAAGGATTAGGTTTAAAACGCAAATTCAAATGCACCTGAACAGTTTTCGAATGACACACAGAGCAATTGGAATTACAATTAAGCTGATGTATAGAGGGCAGATTGATGAAGGTCAGTCTCTGAATAGGGAAATTGTTGCAGCGGGAAAGAGGGTCTGATAAATCATAGGAGCAGAAGAAGGCCATTCGGCCCATTGAGTCGATGTTGCCATACAATCATGGCTGATCGATGTTTCACTCTCCACCCCATTCTCCTGCCTTCTCCCCATAACCCTTGACACCCTTGCTAATCAAGAATTTGGTGTGCACAGTGGCGTAGCGGTAGAGTTGCTGCCTTACAGCTCCAGAGACCCAGGTTCGATCCTGACTACGGATGCTGTCTGTATGGAGATTGCACGTTCTCCCTGTGACCGCGTGGGTTTTCTCCAGCTCCTCCGGTTTCCTCCCACACTCCCACGTTTGTTGGTTAATGAGCTTCTGTAAATTGATCCTGTAAAATGTTCTGTAAATATGGAGGACTAACAAGTGTACAGGTGATCGCTAGTAAGCGTGGACTCAAAGAACCAGTTTCCTCTGACCGTGTTCCTCGAACTGTGAGCGTGTGGGGTGGGGGAGGGGGAGGGCGGTGAAGCGCTGGAGGCGAGAATAGGCCAGGATCAATCAGGACCTGCCACAAATGACCACAGGCAGAGTGATTTTTTGGTAGGCCCATTGCTGGCTTGGGAAGGTGTGAATTCAAGAGGGATACAATGTGGAGAACTGGTTTAAATGAGTAGGGGGGAGGAAATAGGCAAGGGGAACATGGGTAGAAGTTACTTAGAATTTGAGAATTTACCGAACTGAGTTTTAAGCTATCCAAGCGAAATATGAGTTGCTGTCCCTCCAATTTGCATGTGGCAATGGAGGCATCCCAGGACAGAAATGTTAGTATGGGAATGGGAAGGGGCGTTGAAATGGTTGGCAACCATTGGAGATCCCATAGGCCTGGGCGGACTGAGCATAAGTATTTAGTGTAACAGTTGCCGAGTCTACGTTAGGTCTCTCCAATGTACAGGAGCCCACATCACGAACAACGGATGCAGTGGATGAGATTAAAGGAGGAACATGTGAGCCTCTATCTCACCTAAAAGGATTGTCGGGGTCCCTGGATGGAGTCGAGGGAGGAGGTATAAGGACAGGTGTGGGATTGGCTTTAGATGTAAGTAAAGGTAGCAGCTTGATTCTGGATAGGTGTGAAGTCAAATTATTTTTGTTGAACAAGACGTAATGAAATAAATTGAGGAAAATATTCAGTGAGATCTCAGTATTGCAAGAACAATAGAATTATGTGGTGCACAGTGGCGCAGCTGGTAGAACAGTTGCTTCTCAGCGCCGGAGACCAAGGATTGATTCTAACTCGGATGCTGTCTGCGTGGAAGGTTCTCCTTGTGACCACATTGATTTCCTCTGGGTGCTCTGGTTTCCCTCCCACATCCCAAAGACGTGAGGGTTTGTAGGTTTATTGGCCTCTGTAAATTGCCCGTAAGGAGTGGATACAGAAGTCGGATAACAGAGAACTAGTGTGAACGGGTGATCGATGGTCGGAGTGGGCTCGGTGGGCTGAAGTGCCTAATTCCAAGCTGTATCAGTGAATCAATTAATAATGTAAAATAATTCTGTATTGCCATTCATGGCCTCAGGAAATTCTTGAGTGCCTGACAGTCAATGACATGAAATCCTGGTCATCAAAATATAGAGAATGCAAAAGCCATTTTAGAAAGAGCTAGGAGCCACTGGATAACAAGATAACATGTATGACTCAAAGATAGACACAAAAAGCTGGAGTAACTCAACGGGACAGGCAGCATCTCTGGAGAGAAGGAACGGGTGATGTTTCCGGTCAAGACCCTTCTTCAGACTGGTTAGGGATAAGGGAAACCTCTTCTTCTACTTCTTCTTGCGTATGGCGTGCACAGCCTAAAGTTGTAGGACAACTTGTTCTATTTGATCTTACTTGATTGTGCATGCCAGGTTGATTGTATTCGTCGAAACAGGGCGTACCACGTGGAGGTTGCAATCTCCCACCCCGGATAAGGGAAACGAGAGAAAGACGGTGATGTGGAGAGATAAGGAGCAATGAATGAAAGATATGCGTAAATGTAACAATGATAAAGGAAACAGGCCATTGTAAGCTATAACAAGAAGCTTGTGCGACTTGGATGGGGGAGGGATAGAGAGAGGGAATGCCGGAGTACCTGAAATGTGAGAAATCAATATTCGTACCACTGGGCTGTAAGCTGCCCAAGCAAAATATGAGATGCTGTTCCTCCAATTTGCATTTAGCCTCACTCTGACAATGGAGGAGATCTGGGACAGAAAGGTCTGTGAAGGAATGGGAAGGAGAATGAAAGTGTTTAGCAACTGGGAGATCAGGTTGGTTCAGGCGGGCTGAACGAAGGTGTTCCGCGAAGCGATCGCCCAGTCTGCGTTTGGTTTTGCTGATGTATAAGAGTTCACAAACTAAAAAACGGATACAGTAGCAATGTTACAAAATTTTGAGATTTTAAAAATCAAGTCTGCAATTTATCCCATCAGATAAAGCATAAAAATAAGTTTAATTTGACACCTAATTCACTTTCATATCTCAAGTATTTAAAAAGTTATGGCCATTTTCATACTGGGAAATGAGCATCTTGTTCCCTATTGATTTTCTATGGACATAACAAAAAAGCTGTGATCGTGAACAGTCAAAAGCCCATAACTTTCTTAAAAATTAAGAGAGCTGAATGAAATTTTCAGTTATCATAGATTGAAGCATTCTGAAACAAATATAAAATAATCTTACTTGGATGACCTGAAATTAAAGCATATAATTAGTTAGTTACCTAATTGTAGCTAATTTCAGACTTCAATTACTAGATCTAAACATCTATCCATTTCTTAATAAATGATTAACATTTTTAAATAGCCTAAATGTCCAAATAATATTCACAAATAATTCACAATAAAACATGATTTTAAAATCTCATTTACATTAATTTATAGACCAAATGGAAGGAATTTAGTGTTTAATTGCTGTAAATTAAAGTCCATTTAAATCAGCTTTCCAGTGGGTCCCTGTGGAACGCGCTGGTTTAGAACGTTCACATTGCGGTAGATTTGTGCCTCAAATGCCCAGAAAAATACTGTGGGATATAATGGGCCCAAAATGAGCTACTCGCAATATTAAACTTTGTATAAAGGGATCTTAAGAAGCCCTTTTTAATGTAAAAATATACAGCATACCTTCAGATATTTGCTTTATGAGACCCTGCGGTTGCTGGCGGTCGCGGGTTTAGAGATTGATTTTTAAACTACTATAACTATTTTACGAGGCCTTTAAAACTAATAATAGCTTTTGCGACGGGGTCTTCCAGCGATTTTTCGTTAATAATTAACTAGGCTGAACATCTTCGATTGGAACAGCCTAGAGAAAATCGCGTTTTAAACCCACCCCCCTCTAAACGGCGCCAAAATCGCGCACACCCTCAGCGGCAGATTTTCAACGACGCTTCAGGTAGGCTTTGCAACATACCTAGATACAGTAGCGAGGTTGGAGGAGGTGCAAGTGAACGTCTGCCTAACCTGAAAGGACTCGGGGTTCCAGGACAGAGTCGAGGGAGGAGGTGTTGCATCTTCTGCAGTTGCAGGGGAAAGTACCTGGGGAGGGGGTGGTACGACTGATGCTCTTTAAAGGATAGATAATATAAAGTTATAGAGTCATACAGCACAGAAACAGGACCTTCGGCTCAACTTGCCCATGCTGACCAAGATGCCCCACCTGCCCACATTTGGCCTATGCCGCTCTAAACCTTTCCTATCCTTGTATCTGTGCAAATGTCTTTTAAATGTTGTGATAGTACTGCCTCAATTACCTCCCCTGGCATCTTGTTCCAATACCCACCACCCTCTGGGTATCTGGGTCATCAGATCAATGCGGTGTAAGAAGGAACTGCAGATGCTAGTTTAAAACGAAGATAGACACAAAAAGCTGGAATAACTCAGCAGGACAGGCAGCATCTCTGGAGAGAAGGAATAGGTGACGTTCGGCTCGAGACCCTTCTTCAGAGTCAAATTCGACCACGTATTATGCAACATATGAGATAGCGAAAAAGGCAGTCATTACTAATCAGCTGCATTGAAACAGAGGTTTTATTTCAACCCATTATTTTCAGATGATGAATACTTATTATGGGACAAAAACAGGCAAGAAAATATCCCCGGCCTGTCGCATTTTCTTCTTTGCTTCATGGTGATTTTTGCTTAACGAGGCCTTGCTGAATAAATCTGAGATTTCTGTAGCCAGAATGTGATAGATCTGTCTATGATAGATCAAAGTATAAGAAGCTATTTTGGATCTGCAGTCTCTATAGAGCTGGGGGTTTTTCCACAAGTTTGAGGCCACAATGTTATTTAATTGGCCTTGTGGTGAATTGCTTATGTTCCACAACTACATTTAGGTGCAATGGGATTTTCAGTCCTTGGATCTGTTACATAAACAGTTGCCCTCATTTGCTCATTGCATTGGGAATTATTTGAACATAAAAGGATATACTTGCCATAGAGTACAGTTAAGAGTGCAGCAAACTCGGATACAAGCTCTCTCCCAGCTTCCCCTTTCACCCCAATCCTCCACATCAGTTGAAGAAGGGGCCCTGGCCCAAAGCATCACATATCCATGTTCTCCAGTGATGCTGACCGACCCATTGAGTTACTCCTGCATTCTGTG